>NC_058148.1:15423968-15723968 GCF_011075055.1 Mangifera indica | reverse complement strand
CCAACATCATAATAGTATTGATGTACGGAAATCAAACTCTTACGTCTTCCTAAGATAAAGATAACTTCATGTTGTGTCATTAATTTCTGAGACTGAGGTTAAGTCTCAGACCTGAGCAGCTGGCCAGCAGCAATGGGGGAGAAGGTTTTCCAAATCTTATCATTCTTCTAATTTTACCATGCCCATCTCAGAATTCTTTGTTAATAATATTGTTTGATTGTTTAATGTTGTTGCAGAAAGTTGTGACAATGGTGTTGAAGGTTGATCTTCAGTGTGAGAAGTGCTACAGGAAAGTGAAGAAAGTGCTTTGTAGTTTCCCTCGTGAGTGTCTTCCGTTTCTGTTTAATAATTAATTCCGTGTTGTTTGTTTGTTAATGCATTTGATTCTTGTGAACAAGATCAGAAATACAAGACCAGGTGTATGACGAGAAGCAGAACACAGTGACGATCAAAGTGGTGTGTTGCAGTCCTGAGAAGATCAAGCAAAAGTTATGCTGCAAAGGTATTAAATTTTATTGTCCACCGCCACCACCACGGACACCGCCACCGCCACCGCCACCTCCACCCCCAGTGTGTTGCGGGAAATGCCAAACCCCACCCCCAGTGTGTTGCGGGAAATGCCAACCCCCACCCCCAGTGTGTTGCGGGAAATGCTACCTGGAGATAGTGTGTTGCAGCGTATGCTACCATGAACCGCTGATATGCTATGGTGGATACTACGGGAGACCGGTTTATGATAGCTGGGGTGGTGGCAGTGGCGGTGGATGCCGAATAATGTGAAAATTAATGGAGGTTAATTGCATGCATCATTTGTCGCTGTGTTGAAGATATAGCTCACTTGTGATGGTGGGCATTTGGGTGGCCTATGGTTTGGTTCTTAGTACAAAATTATTGTACAAGAGAATAAAGATTAAAACACTGGAAATTAATTATTTGTGCTTTTTTAACGCCTGTTTTGGGCTCGAGTCTCTTTGTTATAAATATTAAATAAAATGATTCTAATGTTATCAAATTAATTTGATGATTGAGACAATTTGGGGAGGAATATATTTTAATTAGGAGTAGAGTAGGGTTCATATTTTGTATGCTTATAAGGTTATTGTTTAATCTTTTTTCTAAAATTATACATTTCCCGAATTTGGTTTACAAAATAATTTCTTTTCTTATGGAATAGATGATAAAGAATGTATATATTTGGTAATTGAAAACACGGTGATAAAGAGTGAAAAGCAAGATAGGGATACATTAGAGTTATAAATGCAGACACTTTGGTGGAAGAAAATGATGCGTTTGGTTACTATTTTACTTGGTTTTCAACCGACAAATATTTATCTAAATTTAAAAGAAACAATATTCATTGTTTATTGATTAAAATCAATCCTTCATACGCTTTTTCAATTAGATTCCCCTTTTGAAATGGTCCCTTTAGCGAGGCCCCAGATGGATGAAGTTGGCCGGCTTTCAACCACAGAATAGATACATACAGCCAAGCCGTGCTTGAACCTTATAAATTAAAGATAAAATTATTATTTAATAAAAAATTTTAAAAACATAAAATTAATTATATTTTTCCTCCTAATTTTTACAAACAAATATTTTATCTCTATTTAAAGTTTTCAAACTTTGAAAAGTAGCATTCCCCTCTCATAAGCTTTGGGTTTTCTTTTTTTCCACTCTGACCACCATCTTCACCAAATGACAACCAGTCTTTCTCTCTTCAGGTGATGTTTCTCGATCTGAAGCCCTCGAACGATGTCTAGGTTGAAAAATCTAAACGAAAGAGTCCATCCTCTGGACAACACTCATGGCCCAGACAAGGGTTTCCTTCATCCAGATTTTACGATCTAGACGAAAGATATCTAGATTCCTTAGGAAAGAGAGGACTTCAAATCGAGAGGCATCGCCAGAGGAAGAGGCATTATCAAGAGAAAGAAAGATCAGTCGTTGTTTGTTAGAGATGGTGATCTATAATATTCCTCTCCAGAAGTACTACCATCCTACTTTAGCCCAGATCTATCCTCACTGACCCGACCATGCCTCGTAACTTCCCCGATCACCTATACCTATAATCATGAAAGGAAAAGAAGTGACGAATAAGAACACCCAGTAAAGAGAAAAAAATAAGTAAACTATCTCCCTTTGAGGGAATAATTTGGCTCATCTTTTTCTATTAAGGTGACACTTTATCCCATCTGATATCTATATGATACTTTTTGGAAGCTGATTATAGAGATTCGATGCTTTTCTAGGCTTGAGCTCTCTTTTTTTCTCTCACTACACCATCTCAGAATCTAAACTATGCTCTACTATAAGTATTCTCTACTATGAGAGAACTCTATTACGGGTCTATGTCCTACCACAGACTTGTCCTACTGCAGACGTGTCTTACTGCGGACGATGTAACGTAAAGTGTCCCCTCATAGTTTGTAGCATGCATGCATTATCTCTTATTAATCTTGCTTCTATCTAAAAACTCGGGCCCTTTCTTTCTCTTTAGGTACGTGGATTACTATGGCATATCCATAACCCACTAGACTATACTCTCAGAATGACTCCTGACTCTTAAACCCCAAATTTCCTTTCTTTTTTTTCTTTCCAAAAAACTATAATTACTATTTATTTGATGGAATAGTCTTTTTGTTCAAGCAATTTAACAATCCAAACAGTCTTCAAATCATACAAACTATATATTATTGAAAAAAGGATTCAATGAGCTTTCTAACGAGCTATAACAACACTCATGATTCATCAAATAAGATAGTCAAAATAAACTTTCTTTCTCTCTTTCTTTCTAAAAACTATAATTACTGTTTATTTGGTAGAGTAATCTTTTTGTTCAAGTAATTTAATAGTCCAAACTGTTTTCAAATCATACAAACTATATATAATTGAAATGAGGATTTAAAGAGCTTTCCAACGAGCTATAACAACAGTCACGATTCATCAGATAAGATAATCAAAATGTGGGATGAAATCAGTGACAAAACTATAAATATTTTTCAACTAATTGCTATGAACCAAAATCACACACATAAATCTTTAAAAGACTTATGGAATATTCTCATGAAAGCTTTGATGTACTGTGTACATAAATAAGTTAAACCATAAGTTGGAAGTGATAATAAATATGAACGAAGACAAAAGAATGGTGCATACTATGTTTTCTAACCATTATTCCCGAGTTACAATTTCAGTCCACTAGGATTTGCTCACATTGGCTATCATTTTGTTTGGTCCTCCAAGGAAGACATGTCGACTGCCAGTATTTAAAGCACCGCGGTACCACAATAAGAACTCTAAGTAGTCCTTAGCCAATCACGAACTACTTGCTTGATCTCATCGTGGGATAACAACTTGTTAATACCCGATAAGTATTATTTTCTCAATCAAGGCATTCTCATACAATAAACCTTGTTGGACACCTCTGTTTCCTTCTGAAAATTAGACCAGTGACTAGCGCAAACTCAACAAGGCTAAATTGAAACTCAAAATCATTTAATCTGAACCATATTTCTCTCATGGGTTCCCATTGTTAATCATATAAAGTAACATTGCATGCATCAAAATGACACTAAATCTTGACTTTGCAAAATCTAATAAGTGTCTAAAACAAGTTGTTTGAAAAATAGCTTTCTAAGTAAGCATTAGTTTTTTTCTTAATTACAGTTACAATATTCATCTTTGTCCACGGTGACATGTACACTCGAAATCCGTATGAATAATAAAATTTGTGTGCCCTCTCCTGGTAGTTGATTGCAAGTGTCTGAAAAAATATTAATTTATTTATTACATTAATGAAAGATTAATTAAAGACAATCATTTTTAATAAAAAATTAATCAAATAAACTAGGGTATCATTAAATTAATACGGGTGGTGTCAACTTTATTTTAAAGTTATATTTTAAAATAATTTTTTTTATGATATATAAATTGGATATGAAAACTGTTAAATTTAATGTGAGATTTCATTTATTTTTTTAATGAGTGTTCCTAATATTTTTATATAACTAATTATAGCCCTAGTTTTAGAGTATCATACTTGAGTTTTAAAGATCATTTCAGCTATGCTAATTTAAAAAATTTTAAACTCAATACCCTATACTTGAAAATTTGTAATCACCAACATATATGAAATAAATTCTACTCAACTAACAAGCTTGAGTAACATTTAAAAAATAAATGTATAGATGAGATGTAAACAAATTGGATAAAGAAAGATTACTTTATTTCATTTTCTTTTATTAATTTGATTTTATTTTAGTAATATATGCCCACTAGTCTTATTTAATAGATACTAGAATTCATATTGAAAATAATGATAATAAAAAATCTAAAAATTAGAAAATTATAAGAGCTACTTTTTTATATTTCATATTGATTGGAGTCAACCAAAAAAAAAAAAGAAAGATAAAAAAGCAAAGGTCGGTGGGAGAAAAGGTTAGCGACAATGCTAACCTGTTTCTCCCTAACCTAACAACAATTTTCGATTAGCTTAAATTCAAATTAAACAATACTTAGATTTAAATCAAATTGAGATTTACATTAAACTACTTAATTGGTATTTTACATTGAATTACTTAATTGAATTTTGACCGAATTAAGTTTGGTATGATATAATTATAATTCCATTTATAAGAAAACCTTACCTATCATCCTGTCATTATGTTGCCACTGCCGATGATTGATGAAACTATTTATTGAATTTTCTTCATATATAGAAAAACAATTTGATGATCTATGTAATATATGTTTAATACTTTTATGTTATATATTATATGATCTTCATGAGAAAGCAAGCAAATACTTTTATAAAAAATATTTGCAAAAGTATGCATATATGTACATTCACGTAAATGAAAAAATAGAAGCAAATAAGCAAAGTCTTCTGCATATTCATTATATTCTCTACAAGATTATGTGCAACTATTCTTTACTTATTATCTTTGCATATATTTTATATTATATGTTTTATATCTCATGTCATACCTTCATCGTATGCTCTTTACAAGTAGTTTATTAAATTATTTTTTTTATGTGCTATTTCAATATGAGATTAATACTAATCAAAATTTAGAGAGATAAAATTAAATGAAATTTAAAATTTTATAAATTTAATCTAAAAAATTTAAAGTCAAAAATTTTTAAACTTATTTGATCTTATCTAACAGATATATAAATCTTGTTTTAACTATTGATGTCAAATATCTACATATATTCTCTCTCTATAATATATAAAAAAAAAAGAAAAAAATAATAGTGTTTCTTTTGTTTGGTTTTTTAAATTTAAAAATAAAGATAATTTAGATATTTTAATATTTAAAATAATAAAAATATTTAGGATATAAAAAATATGAGATAAATATGTAATTGTGGGTTTGGAGTAGGGAAAAAATTCAAACCGGAAATTCCTACACAGGCGCTGGGTTGCCTTGTGATTGAGTCATGGATCCATGGCACGAACGCATCTACGGTTGGCAATTGTGGGCGCACATTCTTTTATGCATCATGTAGTATGGTTACGTGGGCAGGGCAGGGCTGCTGTCTCAACCAGTCAAAGCCAGCCAGCACATGTATATGTAAAGAGCCACCAATCAGAAGCGAACTCGACACACGTGTCAACATCATAGTGGCTATTTATGTACGGAAATCAAACTCTTACGTCTTCTTAAGATAAAGTTAGGTTCATGTTGTTTCACTAATTTCTGAGAGTGAGGTCCAGTCTCACATCTGAGCAGCTGGCCAGCAATGGGGGAGAAGGTTTTCAAATCTTATCATTCTTCTAATTTTACCGTGCTCATCTCAGAATTCTTTGTTAATAATATTGTTTGATTGTTTAATGTTGTTGCAGAAAGTTGTGATAATGGTGTTGAAGGTTGGTCTTCAGTGTAAGAAGTGCTACAAGAAAGCAAAGAAAGTGCTGTGTAAATTCCCTCGTGACTGTCTTCCGTTTCTGTTTAATAATTAATTCCGTGTTGTTCGTTTGTTAATGAATTTGATTCTTGTGAACAAGATCAGAAATACAAGACCAGGTGTATGACGTGAAGCAGAACACAGTGATGATCAAAGTGGTGGCTTGCAGTCCTGAGAAGATCGAGCAAAAGATATGCTGCAAAGGAGGTGAATCCATCAAGAGTATTGAAATTGTACCTCCACCCAAGCCTAAAGAACCCGAAAAGCCTAAAGAGCTTGAGAACCAAAAGGGCTAAAGAACCCGATATGCTATGATGGATACTAGGGGAGACCAGTGTATGATAGCTGGGGTGGTGGCAGTGGCGAAGAAAATCCTAATGCAGCTTAGCTTGCAGAATAATGTGAAAATTAATGGAGGTGCATGCATCATTTGTCGCTGTCCCCCAAAAGGGAATTCTCCTGTTGTGACGAGAGTTGGAGTTTTTCAAAAATTGAAATATATAAGTTTAGAATTACTCTTACCTTTGGGTGGGAACAAGTTTTTTGGCCCATATAACATTGAGTTACAGAGCTTTATTCGCAAATGAGCTTCTCTTGAATACAAAATGGATAATTCAAGATTTAATTTGACTCACTCCAGTAATTAATAAATTAAAGATATGCCTAGAAAAATATGGTTAAAGAGAAAAAAAAAAATATCATAAGATAAAAATAAATTTGTTAACCACTTTTAACAACACAATTGAATTGAGTTTATTCGATTCAATTTTAAATTAAAACTACCTTGTTTGAACAAAATATCAAATTGAGGCTTAATTGGCTTGCATCACATCCAGTAGATTACAAATCGAATCACTTTATTCATTATTGTAGGTATTTTGGGTTGGCCCAGGGGCTACCCCAACACATGCAAGGGTACATAGGCCTCTACTCTACTCTACTCTTCTCTATTGCATGGATTAGGCTTGCCCTTCAGTCTCTGTAACTCAAAACTCAAATCTAAACCAAAATCAAACCCTAATCAATGGCTTACAATCTCTTCCATTCAATGTCGTCTGTCTTCCTAGACCGCCAACCTCTTTTAAACTTCTCCTTAACATCGAATCTGAAACCCAAACCCTTTACTTTCACATTTCACTCTAAACCCTCACTCCAAAAGCTCCATGTTTCTTTGCAAGAAACACCCAACCCTAACCTTACTAAGGATGGTTCCTCTTCGAATTCTTATATCTGGGTCAACCCCAGAAGCCTCAGAGCTTCAAAGTTGAAGAAAAAATCTTACCCCTCAAGGTATACTTCTCTTGTTAAAGTGGCTGAAGCGTTGAATGTTTGTAGTGCTAATGAAGATAGTGTTTTCAGTATTTTGAGTTGTTTAAGTGATGGGATTTTGGAGCAAGATTGTGTGATTATTATTAATAACATGTCAAATGTCGATACTGCATTGCTTGCTTTAAAGTATTTTCAGAACAAGTTGAGGAGAATTAGTAGAGAGGTCATTTTGTATAATGTGACTTTGAAAGTGTTGAAAAAGGGAAGGGATTTGGATAAAGCGGAGAAGTTGTTTGAGGAAATGCTTGAGAGAGGGATTAAGCCTGATAATGTTACAATTTCCACCTTAATTGGTTGTGCTAGGATGTGTTCTTTGCCTGGTAAGGCGGTTGAGTTGTTTGAGAGGATGCCTAGCTATGGGTGTGAGCCTGATGATGTTACTTTTTCAGCTATGATTGATGCATATGGACGGGCTGGCAATGTGGATATTGCTTTGAGTTTGTATGATAGAGCTAGGAATGAGAAATGGCGTATTGATTCTATGACATTTTCAACTTTAATTAACATATATGGGACGACTGGAAATTTTGATGGGTGTTTGAATGTTTATGAAGAAATGAAGACTTTAGGCATTAAGCCAAATATTGTTGTGTATAACAATCTGTTGGATGCTATGGGAAGAGCCAAGAGGCCTTGGCAGGCAAAGAATATTTATAAAAACATGACTACTAATGGGTATTTGCCAAATTGGAACACATATGCATCTCTCTTGAGGGCTTTTGGGAGAGCCCGATATGGTGAGGATGCGCTTGCTGTCTATAGGGAGATGAAGGACAAAGGACTGGAATTGAATGTGACTCTTTATAATACAATTTTGGCCATGTGCGCCGATATTGGTTATACTGATGAAGCTTTCAAGATATTTGAAGACATGAAAAGTTCTGGAACTTGCAAGCCTAACAGTTGGACATTTTCATCTTTGATTACAATATGTTCATGCAGTGGTAAAGTTTCCGAGGCAGAGGCCATGTTGAACGAGATGTTAGAAGCTGGCTTTGAGCCTAATATTTTCATTCTTACATCACTTATCCAATGCTATGGAAAAGCCCAGCATATTGATGATGTTGTGAGGACATTCAATCAAATGACAGACTTAAGCATAAAACCTGATGATCGGTTCTGTGGCTGTCTTCTGAATGTGATGACTCAAACACCTAAGGAGGATCTTGCCAAGCTTACTGAATGCATTGAGAAGGCCAATCCAAAGCTCGGTAATGTGGTAAAGCTTCTCTTGGAGGAGCAAGGCAGTGAAGGAGATTTTAAGATGGAAGCATCTGAACTCTTGAATTCAATTAGCCATGATGTGAGGAAAGCATACTTGAATTGCTTGATTGATCTCTGTGTCAATCTCAACCTGTTGGAAAAAGCTTGTGAGCTGCTAGGTGTGGGGCTTATCCTGGAGATCTACACAGATATGCAGTCCAGTTCTCCAACTCAGTGGTCCTTACATCTGAAGAGTCTCTCACTTGGGGCTGCTCTGACTGCATTATATGTTTGGATAAATGACCTGTCAAGGGCACTGGAATCCGGAGAAGAGTTTCCACCATTACTTGGGATTAATACAGGGCATGGGAAACACAAATATTCAGACAAAGGCTTAGCGACTGTATTTGAATCACATTTGAAGGAATTGAACGCACCTTTTCATGAGGCCCCAGATAAAGTTGGCTGGTTTTTAACTACAGAGGATGCAGCCAAGTCATGGTTGAAGTCTAGACATTCACCTGAATTAGTTATTGCCTAAGTTCTCTGCTGGTGAGGGTTTTGGCAAGACATAAATTCATCTTCTTCACTTCAGCATCTAATGTTTAGCAAAGACATGTTCACCTTCTCGAAGTTCCTCTATCTTATTTCTCCATATTGTCTCTCTTGTTAGATGAAGAAGTTTTGTACTATTAGAACAAACTTTTGTTTATAAAGTATTATAGAGTTAATCTGTATTCAGTTTGTTCTAGAAATCAGGAATAAATAAGAGTAAAACTGCAATTCTGATAGCTGATACAACCAGACTTGTCCTTGTGGTACTGTCGAAGATTGCAATTTGGGACTCTGGGGACATAGGTATATATCTGCTTCAGAAGAAAGCATGATTTTTATACGTGTTCTCTTTGCTGGACATAGGGCAGTGATGCAAGAAATTTGAACATTTGCTGTTAAATTTGAATTGACCTCCAAAAGCCAGAGAACCTAGGAGAAACAAACAACAGAGAAAGAACACCAGAGAAAATTCAGATGTCAAGTCCTCTGATTCGATTGCCTCAGAGTTGCTGGTTTGGTTACCAAATGCTGGTGAGTTTATTTCTGTTTTTACCAAATCTGGGACCTGGTCTCAACATTTTTTGGGCATAGCTTCCATGCATGAAACACTTTTCATCTTTTTTTTTTTTGGCCAAAGGACTTGTTCCCACCCAAACTATGTTGTTTTTTCAAGGTTTAACCTTTTAACATTGAAAATCTTATTTATCCACCCATAGGTGGTTAAGTTTGTTTATTTTAAGGCAAAATCGTTATTTTATATTTAATATTAAAAATAAACTTAAATTTGATTTCATTTTCTCTCAATCCAAATTTTCAAAAATAGCATTTTTTCCTTAGGGTTTCCAAGTTTTTAGATTCAATTTTTCTATTGATGAAGAGACTTTTTCAGCGATATCTAGGCAACGTCTCTTACTTTAGCAACGCCTCATTCTGGTGCTCTACGGTGTTGTCATCGTTATCATCAGAGAACGAAAACAACTCGCCTTCATACCTAATGAAGACTCTTTGTCGACGAAGGTCGATGATGATCTCGTCTCTGTCTTTGACGAAGACGGGTCATCTTGGTTGTCTGACAACGTCGATGTCGCATAATGTCGAAAGGAGAACGTGCCAAAATGAGGACTTGTCAGAGAGAAAGAGACGTTACTTGGAGATCATCAAAGAGAAAGAGACGTTGCTTGGAGGTCGTTAGAGAAATCTCTTTGTCGACGAAAAAAATTAATCTGAAAAATTGGAAACCTCAAGAGAAAATACAATTTTGGAAATTTGGGTTATGGGGCAATTGTTAGTTTTTAAGAGTTTAGAAAGGGAATAATATAATTAACGGATTCAATTAATTTTAACTACTCATGAATGGATAAATAAGATTTTTACAGTTAAGGGGTATGAACTTGAGAAAACAACATACTTTAAGTAGGAATAAGTCTTTCTGCCTTTTTTTTTTTTTAATTTTAAAAAGAGAACATGCATGACTTGCGCATTCTCCGGTTGGTCTTTCGGGCAAGCATATTAGCCGTAGTGTTCGCTGCCCACCACCCCACCAAATATTGTTGCTAATAAAGAAGTCTGATATGGTTTGCACGATAAACTGCCAAAGCAACCAGTATGAAATATAAATACCTCTAGCTCAAATGATCAGTGCACCACACTTTGTTCATGGAATGCCGTACCAATTTCATGAGAAAGTTATGAGTTATGACTTTTAATGGTGCGAAAAAAGAGTTTAAAGCTTCTGCACCACACTTTGTTCATGGAATGCCCTACCAATTTCATGAGAAAGTTATGAGTTATGACTTTTAATGGTGCAAAAAAAGAGTTTAAAGCTTCAACACCAATTAAAAGAATCACATCTGGTCGCCACCCTGTCTATAAGTTGGTGCAACATACCAAGCCATTCTCATCGTTTCCTCAAGTTTCCAAGCTTGATCCGGGGGCATTTTCTGTCATGTGCTGGATGTGCCAGAGGTGCCTTGTAAGCCTTGGATTTCTATTGAAAAGGATAAACAAAAGATACCCAAAACTGGGAAAGTGAAGATTGATATAACAAAGCACCAGTTTGAGTTCCTGATGAAAAATGAAGAGATGTTACAGTCTGGAAACCTTGCAGTCCGATTCTCAGAGAGTTTTAAACAAGACAGTCAGAAATGGCATCTGTCTTACCTCCCATCCTGGAGGTGCCCAACTTGTAAATGAATAGATTATTGCATTAGCTTTTCCTTCTGCAGTTGAGTTGGATCCTATTTCACCACTGGATTGTATGGTTCAGAAGATAGTAACGTATAGCTGCTCAGGTGTTGGATAGGCACTTTATGTATGTTTCTTGTCATCAGTTATACTTCCAGCAGATTGGAGCAATTTTTTAGCGCTAACTGGGAAATATTAGTAGAAAGATCATCACTAACAGTTATTCTGGTGTGTGTCAGTACCTACATTTTAAATGGGTACAACTATGTGAATGACACTAGCCTTGGTTTTGCCATGGACTATCTTGTTGTCTCAATCATGATAGCTCTCAGTATCAGTTTGGTTCAGCAATCATCAATTATAACCTTCCTGTGATCGGCTGCTCTCTTTTCCTCAATGAAATTGTAACATTCAGAATTGCATTTTTGACATCCAATCGTCTAGAGGTTTGAATCATCAGTCGAGGAACTGGTAAACGTCGTCTGAACTTTATACACAAACCACCAAAAAATCATATTGGACACTCAAACAATGGAAAACAATATTCAAACAATCCTGGGAAGTTACAGTGTCAGCTTCCTCTTTTTACATCGAAAAATCAGATACAATTATAGGTAAGGATAATGCATCAAACAAATCCTGAAAGCTTCAACTTCTCCAAGCCAAGGAACCTTCAAGGTGCTTTGGTTCCCCTGCCGCAATTCCAACCATTCAGAGTGTTAATGAGAGAAATGGAGAGTAACAGAAACGTAATTAATTTTTAATATCTATTTTACTGACCTTCTAGAGGAGCTTATGCTTCCGGTATTTTTGCGGTCATCTGGCTTCATTGATGTAGCTCCCTTTTCTTTAGCTGTGGCTTCTCTCTTTACTTTGCTGGGCTCAAATTCAACCGCTTTTGTTAGTGCTTCAACCTTCTTCATCAGCATCTGTGAAAAAATTGTGTTACACATTTAGCTACTCGGGCTTTCAACAACTTTGCAACAAAGAGGTAAAGATGATACTTCACCTTGATTTCCTGATCTTTGGCATTCAAGCTACTTTCTTTAGTGTCACAAAACTTCCTCAAGTTTATGACCTCCTTTTGTAATCTGTCATATAGGAACCCGGAAACCATGTCTTCACTATCAGGATTTGCATTTCCCTTGTTATTTTGTGAGTCCTCGAGGCTGCCACCAGTTCTGTTTCTGATTTCTACTGGAACGGCTGAGTGATCACCCTTAAACTTATCAACATTGGTGTCAGTGTTCTCCTTCACTTCAGTATTTTCCTTTCCACTACTATCAACAACCTTACTTCTTGATGGCCACATACTTTTTCTCAGCATATTCTCTCTCTTGTGCAAGTTATCAGCCTTATTTAGCCCTCTGGTAGGACTATATGTTCCATTTTCAATCTTTGGCTGCTGCTGCTGCTGCAAAACAGAGCCTCCGTTGTTTGTTGAAGCCCTTGGCTGTGATGTAGACCTCTTCCTGAGTCTATCATTTGACGTTAAGAATCCTAAAATGTTACTGGACTTTTCTGTTTTGGGGGATCTGCGAAACACACTAGGATTTACAGAGAAACTTGATACACGCTTTAAGCCTTCTTCCAATGTGTTTAGCCTCAGCTTCAGTTTATCCTGAAGTAAGTTCCCATTAGCACAAAAAAATTTAACTAATTCAAGAATATGATTAAATGAAGAAATCAAATTTAACCTTCAGTTGTGCTTCTGCCTTAGCTGTTCTCTCTGATATAGCTAGCTTGTCTTTCAATCTTTGCATTTCTGCCTGCATATAAAAGGATGTGGTTGATCATACAAGAAACCTTCAGTGGTGTTCTTCCTAGGCTGTCCTCATGGTATAATTTGTTGATCAATTTAAAAACACTCAAACATAGAAGTGCTATAAATCTTAAGGGAAAGATCTGCAAATTTGGGCTCCAAGAGCTTTTTCTCTATAAAAGAATTACTTGCATCAACCTCCTCTCTTCCAACCACTGCCTCACAGGCATAACTTTGTCATTCTCATCCTTCCACTCATTAGCCACCACAGTTGCTACCCGATTAGCCGAAACTTTAACTCTGGCCAACTCCCTCTCCAATGTCCTCCTTTCCTCCTGAAAAATAAGTATCAGGTTAAGAACCAAACCAATGCATAGCTTAGCCCTCATCCACAATCCTGTTAGTGGGAGCAATAGCTTCACAATCTCTAATCTGAATTCTCAAAATCAGCAGACAAGGAAACCTACATTTAGTTCAGCAATCTGTCGCCTAAAGTCACGGATAGCATTGGCTGCACCTCTACCTGCCAGAACAGCCTCCTCAAGTTCTGTAATGGTTTGGCTAAGCTTTTCGACCTCTAATACCTTTTGATGATTGGTTTTCTCAAGGATTTTGTTCTCCTCCTGCAAATGCATATATTGAATTTAACTAAAATACTCCATAGTTCATGTTGTATACACACAGAAAGTGCTAGATTCTGGTAGTTATCGTGCCTGGCAGATGTCGATCTGTCTCTTCAATTCAAAGTTCAGGTTTTGAACCTCCTCAACTATCAAAGCTCTTTCCAAAGCACTTCGCAAAATCCTTTCTGCTTCAAGAAGAGCTGTCTCCTTCGATTTAGTGAGACGTTCCAATGCCTTCTTATCCTCTTGAAGTGCTGCAACCTGAGAATGCCATATGTGCTTGCAGCAGGAGAAAATGAATAAACACAAGAGCATATACATTCATTTTTTGACATATTCATTCCATACCTCATTTTTATACGTCTTAATCTCTGCCTTCAAAGGAGCAAGAACAGACTCAGTAGGAACAGAATCATCATCCTTTAAATTTGCATGCACCCTTCTAAGAGTAGCTTCTGCAGCATATCGAGAAGCCATTGCATCTCTCCTCTCATTTGTTAGCCTTTTGATTTCCAGGTTCTGCATTGAGTCACAATTGAACAAGAATAATTAGGTACCTTATTTCCACAAAGAAAAGCAATATACACACGATTGTAAGACCTCGACCCACCTTATGTTCTAGAAGATTTTCAGTCACTGTAAGTTTCTCATCCAATTTCTTAACTTCATTTCTGAGCTGTACAAAAGGAAAAACAAATTCTAACTCTAAAATATGCAATAACAGAACCAAATTCATGGCACATCTTATTCTGTGCTGCAATAATTGTACATGAGATTATAAAATGTCTGTGCATAAAAACAGCCAAACTTAAACTATATTTTCTTCCATAAAATTGCTCAGTACCTCTTCTATAGCCTTTTCCTTCTGGACATTGGTTGCTCGCAATGCCTTGATTTCACCCTGGGCAACTCCAAACTTCCTGTCCTTTTCTGCAATTATGTCAAAAAAATTACTATCATGAAGTGTATTTATTAATGATTGTCATAACACCCTCGAAATTTCCATAAAAGTTTGGCAGTTGTATATTGAAACAGTGGACATGATCATCAAGTTCTATTGACAGAACTTCTCAGGATCAACAAGAGGCATGCACAAACCTTTGATCTGGTTCTGCAAACGATTGAATTCCAATACTACAGGGTCAGGGTGAGCAAGAGAGAGCTCTTCTACTCCTCCTAGTTTAACTTCATTAAAACCAACCATCTCTTCTCTTCGATTACTTTTTGGCAAGCTTAGTTTTCTAATGCAACAATGAAGGAGGGGAGGGGTTTTAATAAGAGGGTTTAGCGTGAAACACAAAGAGAGTCCATGCCTCCAAGGAATTGACCACAAAGAGAGGAAGGATCTTCCTTTAATCTCAAGCAATATCTGAAAGTTACATTGTATAAGAGCCGGCCTAGTCGGCTCTCATTTTGACAGTAACCATTACTTTATTTCTTTCTTTCTATCAACATGATATCATTTTTTTAACACAAATCATCATAAACCAACCACATTATCTCCTTCACATTTTAAAACATTATTTCAATAACATTTCCTCATGGTTTCATTCCCAGATCTTCATGTTTCAATATACTCATTCTCAATTTTCCAAGACAGGCACTTTCACAGTTCCCTTCTGATTAATGGGGCAATTTCTGTCTGTTTTACGAGGATGAAAGTAATAGATTGTATGTGAAATCTTGTATGTGGATATCATGAAGTTCCTAACATTTGAACCTGAATCTATAAAACTCTGGTTCTTATCTTAAAAACACTAGAGAATTTTTGAGATTTGTATGATGTAAGTGTTTTCACCTGAAAGTCCATCTGCATCAACCTTTTAACTCAATGTATGACTAGACAGTCTGTCCTTGAATTGACAAACATTTTACAACCACTTTGATTAGTAGGATTGTTGTAGTATGATTGATATAACTGTTCATTAACAAATACATTCATTTTAACAAGTAAGATAAACAAATATTAAAATAATATTGATTCTATTAGACATAATTCTGTTTCGGAAGAACCAAGATATATTACACATTTTTTCTCTTTATGTTTTATATTAATTCGAGTGTGTTTATTTAATTTAGTGATTTTACACATTTTTTAGTTGGTTCATCTAAAACTAAAAAACCCCACTTCATTAATAGGGATTTTGTTTGTTTTATGAGGATGACAGTGATAAATGGTAGGTATTATTTGAAACTTATAAGATAAAAAAAAATTAGGTAAAAATATGAATAAATAAATGGTCATAAAACTTGAATATAACTTGCCATGATTTTGAAGATAAGATTGTGAAAGGATTGCATCAATGAAAGAAATGTTTATCTGCTTTTCAATTCTGGTCTATGAACAATAACATTAGCTAGCTAGCTAGCATTGAAGATAAGGAGAGAATTTGATTATCATTGGTTGTTGATAGAAAGCTCTTGTTTTTGAGTAATCCAATTGCTTAACCGCTAAAATATGCTTAAACCAAGCACTTTGTAGTAATAATAAACTTAGTGGGAAAGCCATTCAAGCTTAAATATAATGAATTAATGACTTGTTCAACGAAAATGACAAACTAAAAGTGGCTTATAAAAATAAACATGAGTAAGATCAAAACAATTTAAATGAAGAGACATGTACTTTGGTAGCTTCTCATCTTTGTTTTAAAGTATTTCTATAACATTTTAAACAAATCTTATATCAACAAAGTATGAAAGAAATGTTAGATATATATAAATATCTTACATAATACTTAACATCTCTCGTATTTTGTAAATGTAAGATTTATTTAAGAATAATACAATTTTTCATAAAAAATAAATTATATGAAATACTAATTATTATGAACTGATACAAATAAACTGATGTGTTATTATATGATTAAATTTTATTTTTTAATTCAAAATCATTTAATCATACAATAAAATGTTAATAAGTTTTTGTCTGTCATAATTTATGATTTGTATATTAAGTATTATTGAAATACTTTTTCATTAAGCCCTTGCCATTTGCCTAAATTGTCAATTTTTTTCGAAGTATTGTATGGGTAGATGACAAAAGCAAGACTCTTGTCTTTCTTCCCCATACCAACAACAAACCCATATATGTTTATTGAACTCTCAGTAAGGATAGTTATGATAGAGATGGGAAGTGGGATAAAATTGCTTGTGTGCTCATTGAGTAGGTAAGTAAGTGAAATAAGCATAAATGATACAATGAAACCTAACACTATTGTTCATAATTACACATGTAAGTTGGTTGATTGATTTATTCCTTAATATGGATTATCATGAACTTTGAAGATTTTTATCCTTTATCCTTTTTTCAGATTGGTATTGAGCTAGTCTTGAATTGAAGGTGTCGGGCCATTCTTCTACTTGTAGTTGCAAATGGGGTTTACTAGATAGATGGGCTGATTAGGATGGCTTGGTATGCAATAAGAAGGTAACCTAAATGAGTTTATAAGTCTCAATCTGGTGGTGGGTTGTTTAGGAACGGGAGGAATCTCCTCAACTGTGAACAAAATCTTTTATGAATGTCAGAATGCAGAATGTACACTGATAATTAAACTGTGATTAGGTAGCTGTCTTTGAGCTTCAATCCTGATTATTTCTTCCTTCATTTTCCTTATGAAGGCTTCAATTCATCTGTGTATCTACACTGCATGCTCCTTCTGTTGCTTCTACTACTTGTCTATCCAAGTTTGTAGCTATATATCACTACCACTCAACAATCGATAAATGTTTTTGTTGTTGCCTAAAACGTCGCATGCTGCATGGACTGTCCACTTCAGAGCCATCTCTCTCTTTCTCCGGGCTAATTGAGTTCTGATGGGGTGCTTGGATATGCATATATATACATATATGCGGGACTGTGACATCTTTCACAGGATTTCTTAATGAATGAAAAAAAATTGCAAACACTATGTCCTTTAAATAATTGGACTAGGACAATTAATTAAAATAATAACACAAATAATTAATTCCATTGGAAACTAAGACACTGGAAAAACAAATTTAAGAAATAACTTTAATAGGAAATTAGGACTCTACAAAATAACTAAAATCAACAAAATCATTCTAAAAATATATTTAATAACTCACACTATAGAAAAATAATGTGAATAATAGTATTAGGTTACTTAAATTAAACATTTCCTTCACACGATTCTCCACATAAGCATGCCATTTCAGCATGTTTTGTTCCCGAACCATGTCATCCATGATTGCTACATCATCATACTCCTACTGGGTTGAACCCAATTAATGTGTCTTCATATATCAATTTCTATCTCCATTGTTTCTTGTTAATGGAGATACATTAATAAAACCATTCCACACGGATACTTGTGCAAAAAGCAAGCTACTTATGTTGTTACACGCTTTCTGTCACAGCTACCTGCTTAGATTTTACTTCTGCTGCCTCCATATCGAGCCAAGCAAAATAACTGTTCTGCTGCTGTTGTCTGTACTTGTTCAATTCTCTCTAGTTAGTGTTTTGAATGTATGTATCATCATAATGTCTTTTTTATTCTGTTTTAGATTAGTAGTTTTGGTTTGTCACTACAATGTCTTCGAGTGTTTGAATGCTAGTAATTTGCTTTGCTGCATTTTCAGATCAGTTTACGTGAGAGGTTGAGTCAGAATCACCATGGGAGAAGTGCTGCTCAAACACAGAATCGTTGATATCCCGAGAAATCTCATTCTCTTCTTGGCAGGCTTCTTAGGTTGAGAGGTCTCAACTTGGAGGTCCAAAATAAAAAAATCTTAGGCTCTATTTCCTCTGAACTAGGAACCTTTTTGTGCCAAAAGCTCATACTTAAAAATGATGCAGATGACGGTGATGGAAACAGGATTGGCTCAGCTTGTCGGAAGGATAATACTGTAATATTTTTCAAGGCTCTACTGTTCCACTCCCTAACGGAATTCTCTCATACACAGTTTAAATCCTGTATGTATGTCTCAGGTTGCAGTATCTCCAACATTCATGTAAGTTGTGGATGGTTCAGCTCTGCCAGGTTGGTAAATCCTAGAGTGTTTAGGCGAGTTTATTTTGGTGATTGCCTTGTCAATGATGGGGAGCCTCTTGGTCCTGGAGAAACTCTCTCCTTCCAGTATGCTAACAGTTTTCGCTACCCTTTATCCATATCGAACGTTTGTTGCTGCTGAAACGATCATGATGGTCGAGCACACTGAATGTTGATAGTGTATATGTTTTAAGTAACCATTCCTTTGTCTATGATAAGCATATACAGTGATTCCTCAATAAAAATGGAAAAAGATTAAATGAATAATGATACAAAATGGTTGTAACATTTGAAATATTTTGTTATTGTGAAGAGCTAGCTTGATATCTATTGTGTTATACTGTTAATAAAGGGTATTGATTTATTTACTCTCGTATGTTATAGCAAAATTATTGATAGTTTAAGTGAGATTTTTTATTAACGTTTGTTCATAAGCACAAAATATAAAATTTGATAGGAAAATATAAACTTTTAATATGAAATTCATATGATTTTTAACTTACTAATTTCAACTGTTTTACCATTTACCATTTAATATCAAAGCATTCATCGCATTTAAGGCATGGTATAACCAAAAGCATATCCATAAAGTGAAAAATAAGGCAATTACCCATAAGTGAAGAGTACAGATAAGCTAAAAGCCGCAAAATTAAGAACTCAAATAAATCCGCATATAAAAACCAAAAGTATACTCTCAATCTAATAGCTATAATCGTAATTAAATTCAGTGACACCAACCATGGCTGAAAGTACTTGAGAAATAACGAAGATGCTGCCACCCAGAATCATCAAAAGGAGAATTGCAGAGATAGGATTCTTTAGCAACTCAAATATGGGCAAAAGGATAGTGTACAGAGCACCAGTACTGACTGTAAGAGCATAAAGTGCGTATCTCCTAACATTTTCCCAAAACTCCTCTACTAATGGCCCTTCAGGCCCCAAAGCTAGGGCCTTTTGGTCATCTAACCCCATAAACAATAACGCAAAGCCTACTGAGACAGCTCCAATCAACAGAAACCTTGAGTACTCATGCGGCAAAACTTGAAGAAACTCTCCTTCAGATTTTAAAGCCAAGGGCTTGTCCATGTGACAGGTTTCTATAGAGTGCCTCAGAGTATGTCTAATGCTGGAAACAATTCTTGAAGCTGAATGTGAAGTGGGGTGTTTCAAACAAGAAGCGGTTTTGATGGGGATGAAAAATGAAGGATTTGCAGTTGAGTCGTAGAGGTTGGCGAAAGTTGGGGGGTAGAATTTAGTTCTCAGAACTGCAGAGGTCTTCATTTTGGTTTATTTCTAAGCTCAGATCATGGAGTTGCTAGTACAACTAGCCTGTCCACTATAATTGATTAGTAAGCGAGTGAGTGGTGGTTGTGGCTTTTTCTTGGCTCCCATATCTAACCTTATCTTTATATATACAAATTCAAACGTGGCAAACTTAGCCTCCCATTCAGTGTGAAAGCATCCACACCATCTCCAAATACTGACTCAGCACCCAATCATTCTTTATAGATGAGTTGTTACCTTATAGGTCAATAAATATGTATATTTTTCTCAGAGAAGATCGAAAAGTTTTCCTCTCAATAAAAAACAGAACTTTATCTTTCTATCATATTTAAGATGTTCATAAATTACTCAGGGAGTTATATATGAGTTGGTAAATGCATAAATATTGAATTGGAGTGAAGGCATTAAATGATTACTAAATGTTGAAAAAATATTTAACACAAGGCAAAGTCATATAGATGAAGCAATGCATTGAGTGTAAAGATGACTACTCTTTAGTCAAAATTAATCACCAAAACAGAGCAAATATAAGATTTGCAAGAAAACACTTGAATGGCTGAAGCAACACTTCTTTTAAGTCAAGGGATATAAAATTCATCTGTTTCTGATTGATGACATCAAAGCAATCAGAATGCCACGTGTTGATTAGGGTTTATGTTATTTTTCAGTTACATATAGAAGTCCATCCTTTCGTATCCTGAAATTCCATTTTTACATTGCTTTGTGCTCCACTTTGGTTATGGCCTCTTGACTCTTGCCCTGCAACCTCTCTTATTTTCTGTGTGAATCCCCCGTTTCCTGAGTACCTCGACTGAATTGTCTTAGACCCAAACGTTCAAAAGCAACACAAAAAAAGAACCTCTTTTAAGTCCTAACCGACTGGGCTCTTTGGTTCCTAGTTTCTCAAGTTGAGCTGCAGAAAGTCTGTTTTTTTCACGAGTTCTGGTTTCAAAACCTAGTTCTTTGTCTATTTTGGCTTGTTTTGCAGTGCTTAGAGGGGCTTTGTTCGTTCATAGAGCTATTAATCTGAGACCAACACCATGGTAAGACTTTAACTTCGCTGGGTTTTCTCTAATTTGTTTATATATTTGACGGCTTTGTTTTAGTGCTTTGAGGGTTTTATTGATATTTTAAGTGTCACATTAGGCTTTCTTGTTGTGGTTATAATTGTTTTTATGTGTACTTAACTGGGTTTGTTTAGTATCAAACTCTTATTGCTTGCATTGTTGTTCACGTGTTTTCAGCTAATGTAGCAGGAAAGCTTTCCTTTGAAAGCATTGTGGAACTTTTCATTGTCAAAATGTCTAAAGATACACATGGTTTTGTTGCTTGGGAAGAGCACATTATATGCCATGAGCGTGGTAACCGCATTGTTCACTTTTACTTGAAGGATGCATTTGGGGATTTGGTGCTTGCAGTTGTAGGCACTGAGAGGAGTATAAGGCACATGATGTATGTTGTTTCAGATGAATTCTTGAATGCTTATGGATCAGAAAGATTTATCAATGTGTCCACAAAATGGCGGGCAAGACGGGAAGTTGTAGACTGGTTGTCATCACTGGTTGCAAAGTGTCAACCCCCGGTTGATTTTCCAAGTATGTAATGAATGCATTTGCAAGTTTTATGTTGTCAACACTCAATTTACCTAGTGTGAAATTATAAGTGTTGTTGGTTGCCATTGAATATAGATGTAGCATAAAAACTCACAATTATGTTTTGCCTTACATGATAAAAGTTTGGCAGTTGAGCAGTTGGGTTAGGATTGTAACTTGTATGCCATGACTTTTCTTAAATGAGGAGCAGCCTTCTCCTAGAAATGGAATGTGAAAATTTATCTTTCTTCTTTGACGTTGTCATGCCTTGCCGCATTAGTTCCATTCTATTGGATTGGGTGATCCATTTAATGGACCTTAGTATCTCTTGAGTTCTAGTCTCTGATACTCAACATTTCAGATGTTCTTATTGAATGTTGGATTATCTAGTTTTTCATATTTTGTAGCATAATAATTCAGTATTGAAAAATACTCCCTATCTTCTGATCTACAAAAGTTATATGATGTCCTTTTACATTCTCTTTCTCTTATACATATGCACATACAGTTGCACAAGGTTATTTTAGATCTTGTGACTTGTCATTTACAGTGTTTATGAGAGAATTTGAAAATTCTTTGTGAGTTGTAGATTAAATTTTCATGTCTCTTGTGAGCATTTAATTAGTGATAGGAAAATTATTTCTGATCCACAAAAGTTATTTGATATTCATACAGTATCCTTGTCTTATATGTATTCACATACTGTTGCACAGGGTTAGTTTATGTCTTGGCATTGTCAGCATTTGAGAGTATTTGGAAATTATTTGTGAGTTGTAGATTACGTGTTCATATGTCTAGTGAGTATTTAATAGTAATTGGAACTCCTTTTTCCATGATTTTTGAACTGGATGCCCATCTATTAAGTATTTATTAGTATTCCTAATTTTGTTGTTCTCACTTATATCTACGTGCATGCATGCATACTGAAATGGGCATAAAACTTAGCAACAGAAGTCTCTTAAGGTAGTTAAGTATTTTACGTCATCAATCTCAGTTGTTGTTTATTGGCCTTAATTATTTCTTAAGTTAGGCCTTTGTTAGAGATGCATGTTTTTTATCATCTTTGCTGTTTTAGATAGCATTTTATGGCTGGTAAGTGTACATGATTGAAGTTGACCAATTAATACCTTGCTAAATATGCGTTGCAATAGCATTAGTGTTTTAATATTTACATCTGAGATGTCAAAAGAATATATCAGAATTCTTGTTGAAATCATACTTTAAAATATTTTTTTTGCTATGATAAGTGTCATTACCATTAGCATGTTGTGAATAACTGTTAAAGTTAACTTATATAATAGTCTTTTTCTTATGCAGAGAATCTGCCTGTTATGTGTTTGGATATGGTGATTATTTCTTTTAAGCTCTTTTGAATGTACTGTTCTTTTACCATGTCATAATGTCATACATCTGCTACCTTACCTTCCTCAATGTCACCAGTTCGATTTTACCTGAGGGAGAGATGTAGGATTGCCTAGACTTTTGGGCCTTGCGTGAAGAATTAGTTAATTATTGAACCTAAAAAATCATTCATAATTATGGGCATCATCGCCTTGTGCTTCCTTTTTTATGGTGTATAATTTTGTACTGCAGCACAGAGCTATCTTTTTAATATTCAACCTCTCTCTATCCTTTGGCTATTGGAGTAAAGTGCTAATGGGTTTCTTGTTTAACTTTGGAACCTTTTTTAATATCTTTTTTTTGGCACTGATGGCAATGAAATGATTCTAGTTTATATCACATTATTGCATTCTAAATTGGTTTTGTTATCATTAGTCTTTCTATGCAGTTGCAGTTTACTATTATTGTCGCATGTGCATGCATATGCATGGCAAGAACACTGGAATATTTTCCTTTTACCGTGAATTTGCTGATTTTGCATTTCATGCAAATTTGTTTTTTCGAATGATTATTCAAGAAAATTTGTTGTGTTTTTCCATTTTATGTCCTCTGGATGGTCAATAGACATGGAGAAAGTGACTGTTCATGGGTATTGCATTTGTCAATCTTGCATTGTTGTATTTCATATTTTGGCTGATTGCTGATATCCAATTCCAGTAATTATTTTCATTAAAATTTAAAAAAAAAACTCAATTTTAGTTTTTTCAATACTTAGCATATGCTTTCTCCAGTTTCATCAACATTGCTATCAGTAAAAACATGCAAATTGCAATGCAGTTGATCTTATCACTCATCAAGGGCAAATGGACTATAGGGGTTTTATGCAAACCTATTGACACCTGGGTTACCTCCATTTATTTGGTTTGTGATCATTCTTAGCTAAGGCATGCACATCTTGGAGTGTACATGACATTGAAATAGTAAGACTGAAACTAGGATGAAGCATAACTGTGATACACACACACACATACTTTCTCTTCCCACTATTGTCATAATGACATAATTACATTCTTAGTGACAGTTAGACGGCTCAATAATTGTGATGATTTTTCCAAAATTACTCTCTGTCCACTGTTATACCAAATTTATGAATGATACTAATAATTTGATAGCAGATTCACAGGTGAACGGTCCTCGACAAGATTTCGGATCTCGTGATCTTTTGATGACTGGATTAATTACTCATCAAACCCATTTACCGGATTCAACGGTATCAATCATTTTTGGTCTGTTATTTCTGCTTTGCAGATTTTCATTCTCTCTTTTCTTGTTTGATTTGAGTTTTATACGCATACACAGGTACCGAGGAAATTGAGAGTTCAACATTCAAACATTCAGTGGTCTGGTGTTGCTTGGCTGTGCACTAAACAGCTCAAGCACTACCCATCTTTTTGCAGGAATGGAACTGCAATAGCTGTAAGAGGCAACTTCTTAATTAATTATTTACTCATGCAGTAACAAATTGTTCTCATTTGCTTCCGATAGTAACATTGCTTCACTTTGTCTTTGTGCCCCTGGCATCTAGGTTCATTCCTTTGTTTTTGTCACGGCTGAAGATACAAGTCACTACCTTGCATACTTGGAAGATATGTATGAAGATAAGAAGGGGCAGAAGAAGGTGAAAGTGCGATGGTTTCACCACCATCAGGAAATTGAAAGGGTACTTCCCAATTTGCATCCACATCCTAGAGAAGTTTTCATCACAGCTCATGTTCAAGTGATCAGTGCAGAGAGTGTTGATGGTCTGGCAACAGTCTTGACTCCTATGCACTACGAGAAATGTGTGACTGCTGTTCCTCATACTTCAACCTCAAGTATCCATATGTGCTTCAGGCAGATAAAAAACAATAAGGTTAAACCCTTCACTCTCACTAAATTGCGTGGCTACTCTAATCAAGCAATCCTCTCTGGTTTATCCCCTCCTTTGCCCAAGCACAACATCAAGTACCGTAAAAGGAATAAGGAAGATGAGAATCTTGTGAGAATGAGTACTAAAAGAAGTAGAAGTAGCAGGGGAGAGGGACTTGAAGGTGATTTTGGTGTGAAAAATACATTTCCAACTGGCCAAATTTTGAATGGGGAACAGATATATCCAAAATTAAAGTTCAGGTTGTCAAGAAAAACATTGGGCATAAAGGTGGTTTTACCACAGCCTAAATGTCATGTTTCATTTAAGGTGAATGAAAAAGTAGAATTGCTCTGTCAAGACAGTGGCATTCGAGGCTGCTGGTTTAGGTGTCAAGTTCTGCAAACATCTCAGAAGCATTTTAAAGTTAGATATGATGATGTGGAGGATGCCGAAGGTCCTGGAAATCTGGAGGTATTGAATTTGAAATTTTATCAAGATTGTACTGAAAGTTTGTTTGTGGTTGATCTTTGATCTGGTACACAGTTTATTTATATAATAATACTGGTGATTTTTAGCTGAAGAGGTGGCCCTTTGTACCACCAATTTAGCAGTCTCTGTCTGTTTATAGCAAGACTTAACCAAGAAAATATTTAATTACTGTATAGGAATTGGTACCTGCACATAGAGTTGCACCTCCTGATAAATTGGGCATGAGATGTCCAGGCCGCCTGACGATCCGACCCTGTCCTCCAGCAGATTCTGCAGGCTTTAAATTTGATGTTGGAGCACCAGTTGATGCATGGTGGAGTGACGGATGGTGGGAAGGTCTTGTAGTAGGTGTCAACATTTCTGGAAATGATTTCTTGCAAGTTTACCTACCTGGTATGTTCCGTGGTACTTTCTAGTTCTTTTCTTTGTCCGTTGCTCGGTAGGCATCATGGTGAACAATGTGCATTTTTTGTGATTTTAGGTGAAGACAAGTTCCTGACTATCCAGACAAAAGATGTTAGGACTTCCAAGGATTGGGTTGGTGACAAATGGGTTGATATAATGGCAAATCCAGATATACTCTCTCATCTCTCGGCAAATACAAATTCAAATGCAAAGCTCTTAATGTGCTCTACTATTGCAGAAGCTCAGCATTGTGGTAGCAATGCATTGCTGGAGCAAAAAGTCATCACAACTTCCCAACTTGAAGCTGTTGAAGAAGTTGAAGCAGAAATAGCAGGCTCAGTCATGATTCATGACCTCAAAAATGTGAACAAAGTTGATATGAGAAAGCAGCCTCATGTCCATGTCGGCAATGAAATTGACAAAGGTGGAGATGGAGATGGAGATGATGAGGATGAGGATGTCAATGACAAGAAAAACAAACAAGATGTTGGTGATGAGGCCAAGATGCTTTTGGATGGCAATGATATTGAATCTGCCAACTAGAAGAAATTAGTAGTTGAAGCTCTGCAGGTGATCATGTAAGTTGTATAATGGTTGGTTCAGAAAGAGGTGGAGATATTTTGACCTGGATGGAAAATTATGTTTTTTTTCTGGTTTCCTGTATATAAGATAGAGAAGAGTTGGCAAACAAATGTTCGGAGAATGATTCTTGAGTTTTCTAACATCAGGAGAAATGGCAGATGTATGGCAATATAGGGTTGGTTAAAATATGCATCAGACTTGGTGTATATTTCAGGTCAGAAATAGCTGACTTCAGTCGTAGGAGTCATGGGTGCACTTTTGCGCCTATAGTCGGTATGCTAGTTTCTGTAACTGTCTTTTACATGTTAAAAGGGGTCATGTTTTCAGTATAGTGTCTGAGGTTTTAATTGTACAGGTTTTAAGGTTGTTCATGTTTGTTAGGTAAATCGAATAATTAACTTATATTGCTCCAGAGGTGTCATTTTTCTTATGTTGTTTGCATGAACCATTCTCAGTTTGGACTCATTGATAGTGAAGGTGGAAAGGGACCCATTGATAATATATTTGAGCCCAGTTGCGGATTCATCGGGTCTAACAACAGCAACCTCAAGTACCAACAGTTTGTCTTACATGTGTTATGGAAGGGATACACTTGCATTGGATGGTCATATGCACGATTTAAAATTTTGGTTTGGACCAGCTGGTTCTAGTAGTCTGACTGAGACTTGATGCCCAACTCGATCTGGGTAAGTCTCATTAAGGATTGTGTTAACCTGCCGTTGAACCAGGCAAACTTACGTGTTACAAGAATTCACAACTATTGTGATTGAAGTAGGTGTTAATGCATCATAGTATCGAGAATGAAGGGACTTAGGTTAGCAGAGGATTTTCAACCCTTAAACCAATGGAACCCTGATTAGGTTCCCTAGGTACATATCTCTTCTATAAGATTGAAAATGCCCTTCGAATAAAGCTTGCCATAAGGGGAACTCTAATGAGCTTGTTAATATTCATTTCCCACAGAAAGGGGTGTATCGATGTACAGAGTTTTGGATGCTTTCTCTTCAAGACTGATTAAAGAAACAAAATTTTCATTTCTGTATGAATACAATAGAGACAGAATTACAAGCATGAGATGTCATCATTGAGGAGCAAGCCCCTTCTTCACAAGCATATCATAAACTCGATCAACTTTGTTTGCTTCAATCTTGAACAAATGATAAACATCAGCTTTCTTGGTGACATTCCCACTGAAAACCTCTCTTGATATGATCTCTTGCATCCTCAGGTAGAGCGGTGAAGGTAACCTGATCTCACAGCATAGGCGCTTCTCCTACCAACACAAATAGGCAACTTCAACAAACCAGTTGGAAGGTTAAGTATTTGTAGGCAATATGCACATTTTGTGACAGACTGTTCAGATATTATGGGTTGGATACTTACAGCTTCAGACAGCAATTGAGTTTCAGTGAAACCCAAGATATCCAAATCGTTTACATGACTTGCAGAAGCCAGTCCTGCTGGTCTCAAATTTGAGTCTTTGCCAACAGACTCCGAAGACATGAAAGCGTTTGCACCAGCCTGACTGCTTGTACCAACTTGACCACTATCTTTTGATCTGCGTAAAGCTTCTTCAGCTTCCCTTTTCCTTTTTAGGTCAAGGTATCTATCTGCCTCAGTGGATGTACGACATCCAGAAGCTTGGGCTTCCTGCATGATTTAGTGGTAATCTTAGTTGTCTTATATGAGAACCATGAACATCAACTGAGAATCAGAAAAAAACTAATAAAAAATACAGTTAAAATAAAATTGTACCAATTTGCGTAAGCTTTTTATTATTAAATTGAAGGGAAATATAACTACTAGTACCCTTCTATTTCATACCTTAAGCTCTTGAAGTCTCTTCAGAGTTCGGTGCTCTGCAATAACAGTCTGAAGCAATTCCTCGTGCTCTTCCTTGGAATGGAAGCGCATGAAGACATCATAACGCCGACATATTGCCCTTTCTTCAGGAGACAGGTCTTTCTCGAAAGGATTTGGATACAGCAAATTTCTTTCTAGAATGAAATCCTTTCTACGCTTCCTCTCATCAAGCCTTTTCAAACATAAAACATTTACAAGAAAGCAAGGAGATGCTTTAGTAAATTTCACTATGTGGTCAATAACAAATGTAATCAACAATAGTAATTAAATTTTATTTATACAAAAAATACTTTGAGGTTCCAGAAAAAGTAAGCCTCAAATATAACTAGCATTGTTTCTCTTTTTGTTAAGGCAGTTTTACAATCACAATATTGAGAGCTGATGCCTTTGGATACCATAATTTTATCATCTTAAAGGAATTATGTATTAATCTAATAGCAGACAACAAACAAGTAAGAAACTCAACTTGTTCACTCACCTCTTTGAATATATGTGCAGTACTCGCAGCTTTAGCTCCCGCTCTTCCTCAGAGTCAGTATCTTTGAATTCCATCTCAGCCAATAGCTGCTCCGCATCATTGTCATACTCAGGATCAAACTCCTGTCTTTTAGGGTTATAACAGCTCAACTCAACTAAAGATGGACCATCATTTGCTGACAACATCAGTTTCTTCCCCTTGAAACTCCTCTCCATTTGAGGTTCTGCCATAACATTAAGACACCATCAATGGATAAAACCACTTGTCTCCACAAAAATATTAGATGATGGATCCTCTGACAACTCATTAACATTTTGTACACAAACAAGATAACACACTGGTTTGTTATATTCCAATGGACAATTTACATTGACTAACAGGGTGCCACTGATTCATGTGCAGCTGTGGCAACAGCAAGAACTTGGCCAAGACATTTGCGAAAGATAGAGAGTTGTGCGTGACCAGCTAGTAAAGCAAATATATAAAGCTCACCTGCATTCGAACCAGAAATTAAACGGCCTGAGGGTCCACCTTGATGTGGTTCTTCAAGTCTGTATAAATTATGAAAATTGGCATTAGAAATTCATTCCTATTTGATACAAAAGAAGTCACAGAGGTGAACTAAGATGATGCAAATAAGAATGATAGCCATACTTGACTCTTGAAGGAGAAAAAGGAGATTCCTCCTTCAATGTTAGCTCCCCAATCATGGTTGATCCTGCAACAGCCACATGCAATCAATTATAAGATTTTATATTTCAAGAAAAAAAGATTGACAAGAAGTTTAAACAATTAGAATATAATATGGAGTAGTTAACATTAAGCATGCAAAATGACGAGAACTCAGTCATTTACTATGGAATATGATTGCCCCCAAATATGGTAGTGATTCTTCATATGCTAAGAAATTGGAACCACCTAAGCCAATGACCTGACCTGGCTACAGTATTAGCTTGGTTTATGATGCATAACATTTCTAGTGCATTCCCAATGCATAACAGAAACAGTCTATCAAACAAGTATAACAACAATAAATATGATTAAAAGGAAAGTGAATGATGATTATAATATAACAAACCTTTCTTGTCCTCACTATGCCCTTTAGCCATAGCAAGGAGCTCCTTTCTATTTTTCCCGACAACATGAGACATGTCCTAGAAAAAAAAAATTAATGATTTAACTATTCTGTCCCAACAATTAACAAAAGTAAAAGAGAACTGGTTTTGCTTAAAATGTTATACCGGGAGAGGAAAGAACGGGGAGTTCATGTATACACTGTTATAGTGTTCAATACAATGTTCTTTGGTCTTTGTCCCAACATGCTCAGCAACTTCTGTCCAGTTCCCCAAGCCATACATTTCGATTCCCTAAAATACAAAATTTTAACAGATGTAAGATAAACAAAAATTACTCTAACTTCCATGCACTTTCACAAACAATGCAGGATTGGTTACAATTTTTCAAAGGGTCAAAAAAGAAAACGAGAACTCAAAACACCTCTAGAAGCAGTATTTCGTCATCAGCATTCCAGTCAGGGCATATTAGCGGGAAAGAGAGATTGTCCTGTTAAAATGATAAATATAAATACATAAGCATGAAACAAAACTATATATAATAACTGATAAAAGCAGCTGCCAAAATTAAATGACATAAAAAGGATGATGAAAAAATATGAAATTAAAGATAAAAGTAATTGTGAGAATATGATTATAAATTGAGCAGAGAGGTTCAAGGTTTCAATCATAGTAAAGTAGTTAAACGCTTTACCAAACAAATTTTTACTTCCCAGTTATTTGAGAACAGTGATGTTAAAAGCAAATGTTCACTTCAATATTGTAAAACTAGCTAAAAAAAGGATCTTAAAAAACATAGAATATGGAGGATTCTTATTAAGTGAGCAAGCGATTAGTATTACTAACCATAACCCTGTAGGGGTGATTGCTCTTATGAGGTGTCACCTCAGCTCCAACAGAGAAGCACTCTATACACAGGTCAAAATCAGGACAAACGGCACACTTGATGCGTATCTTCCCAGTGATGTCTTTGTTGCAATAATTGCAGTGGTAAGCCCTTTTTCCTTCACCTGCTCCTTGGCCTGGTTTCAAATGAGAATTTAGAAGGAAAAGAAAAGGCAACAGTCATAACATTTTGAAAGCAAATAAATCCAATTATCACGGTGACGCAATATTCTCTGTATTCCAAAAATAATATACTACACATTGTACGACCATCGTTTTATAAAGCCAAAGTCCAACTCAAGTCAGTGACAGTGAGCCAGTCATAGGATTTCATTTTACAATTACATTATTGTGGTAAAATACCTGCAGCTGAAGATTCTGAATTTTCACTGGAGACATTCTTCTTTCTCCTAGACCTGCACAGACCATAATCGAGATTCAGATAAAACTTCGAAAACGTGCTAAATATGCTCAGGGAAACAAGCAAAATGGAGCATCTCTCAGACACAAATATAGGCAGAACAGCGATCGCCGTTATGGATTTGGTGTAAATAGTGTCATAGGAAATGTAAAATAAGTGATGTACAAAGAAGAACTATGTGTTTCTTCACTCTCCTCAACCACTAGAAACAGTCACAATATACACTTCAGCAGAAGCCTTTCTACTTCAAAGCATTCAGTTTCAAAGAAAACGCTTCACAGGTTAACAATCACATAACTCCAATGCAACAATGAAACACAAATTTGGCACAAAGATTAAAACAAGAAACAAATAAACTAAAACAATGTGCAAGATTCTTTAAAACCGTTGAGTCGGGTCCTCATCATTAGAGTGAAAATTCCCACGAGAACGACCCATATCCTTCTGAAGCTGAATAAGCTCACGAAGAACAGCTGCTTGTTTACTAGCGAATGTTTGTAATAGTGAATATCTTGAATTGCAATGACAAGAACAAGATAGAGACTGGTATTTATAGGGCCAAGAGAGAGGGAAAAAAAACCCTAAAGTTTCTGAACAACTATGAAACTTCGATATCTTCTAAAATTGGGAAAAGGGTTCTTCCATTTTTGGGTAACAATTAATGGGCACAGTTCAAAATCATAGATTTCCGAGTTTTTTACATCTCAGTGAAGAATTTGGGTTGGATTTATTTTTGAATAGAAGACAGGTAAAGAGTGGAGTGAGTAACCAATGCTTTGTCATTGCCTCGAAGGTCAACTTGGTTCGGAATTCTCAGGTTACTCTGATACAGTGAATGTGAATGTAGTTTGCCAAGAAAGTTATGGTGCCAACTGCCAACCAAGAAAAATTATGCTTTCCTTGTTTTAGGATTCATTTAAATATAAATTAAAAAGATAATCAATTTATATATTTTGTTAAATAAATTATAAAAAGATTTTAATAAAATTATGTTTAATCTATGTATCAATGAGATGTCATGGTATAAGTACAATATTAGAATAATTATTTAATCAATATTATATATACCAACTTTTAATTACACAAATAAGTGTGTGTGTGTATATATATATATATATATATATATATATATTTATTTATTATATAATTGAACGTTATTTTTATTATTAATTTAAAATTATTTAATTACATTAAATATATATTCATTTATATAATCGAAATAAATACATATATATATATATATATATATATTATAATTATTAATGCATATAATTTTGTTATTACATGATTTTAAAATAAGTAAAAATGATATATTAACATATTGGTTCGTATAAATAAATTAAAAATATTTATTTATTAATACAATTTTATGGTCGAAGGATAATTTTTAACCCAAGTTTTAGTTTAATTTCAAAAATACATTCATAACAGTTCAAAAACTCACTCATGACCCAATTATTGTTATTTTTTTTTGTTAGAAGTAAGGGTAAAATTAACATTTTACTATTAATATTAAAAAATATAAAATTCATTATATTTCTCTATAGTTTTAAAAACCAACAATTTCATTCTTACCGAAAAGTTTTTTTAACTTAAAAAAGTAACATCCTCCCTAAAACCTATAGTTTATTTTCAACGACTCTCCAACAACTATCTCTGCAATAGGTGACTTTTCTTTTAATCCAAAGTCGTCATCGTTGTCTCTCTCAAGTGCATCATGTTGTCTAGAATCATCTAGATTGAATGAATCTAGACAATTCATTTAGATGACGAAGGCTTCATCCAACTCTCCAGCGTGTCCAACTCTAGATCGATGAAGCGTCTTCATCGTCAAGAAGCATCATCAATCTAGAGATGACACTTCATCGTCTAGACGTTGTCTTATTGTAGTTCCAACGATTGTCTGTTTTTAAACTCTTTTAAGAAAATAGTAACTTTTTAAAGTTTAAATATAAGGGGAATTGTTAATTTTTCAAATTACAGAGAAAAAATAATATATATTTTTAGGGTTTTATGATTTATAGGTAAAATGACAATTTTATGTTTGTCTTTAATAAAAAAATCTAACATAAGTTTATTTATAGGTAAGTATTTGGGTTTTTTAACTATCATGAGTATACTTTTGAGATTAGGATAAAACTTGGGTGGGATATACTCCTTTGGCCTAATTTTATTAGTAAGAAATAATACTTTATATAGAAAGAATTTAATTACAATATTACTTTTGATTAATGTTGTGTAGGATGATTTGGGCTTTGGCGTTATTTTGAGGCCTCTGAGGATTCAATGAGGTGGATCTCTTAAAACTCAACAAACTGAGGCCTTTTTATCATATGAATTAATTAAAATTTCACAAACCTCGAGTTTAAGGATTACTATTAAAGAGAACCCCTATATTTTGCTTAGGTGTTTGTAATAATAATAACTACAACAAAAAACAATGATAATATGCACACCATGGATGCATTTGTTCTCTTCGATTTCGTAATAGTTGGAGTTGGAGATGTCAGAATTCAAAGTTCGCTTATTTTCCTCCAATTTTAATTTTTTTTTTTTTTTTTGCAATGTCTTATGACTTTTGTTACAATATAAAGAGTAATAATGGATAGGCCAAAAGACTTATTCCCGCCCAAGGTATAGTGAATTCTCAAAGTCTTACTCTCTAACTTTCAAAAACTTAAATATCCACCTATAATTTAGAAAACTAACACCTAACCTTCAAAATTAAGTTAAGGTTAAAGGCAAAATCATCATTTAACAATAATATTTAAAGTTTACATCATTTTAACTCCTTAATTTGAAAAACTAATAATTTTTTCCAAAATTTAGTTTTGAAAAATGACATTTTTCCCCTATCTAGGGTTTCTAATTTCGCCAGCGAATTTTTTGACCAATGATGGGCAATCTCTCTCCCTCACAGTGTCGTCTCTTCCTCCGGTGTTCAATATCGAATCAACGATATCTGGAGTAGATGAAATTTAAACGAAAAGTTGAAACTCTTTGTTGGATCTTCATTATCCAGACGAAATCGATTTCATCTGGACGATGACGATGGTCCAGAAGAGACCAATCTCCTCATTTGGACCGTCGTTGTCATCCAGACGAAATCGACTTAGTCTGGATGATAAAGATCTAGACGAAGAGTCTTCATCTAGATGTTTGGATTTAATCAAATCCAAATATCATTGATATGATATTGAGCATCAGAGGGAGAGACAACACTAGGAGAGAGAGAGATCGACCATCGTTAGTCAAAAATTCACCGAAAAAATTGGAAACCTTAGGTATGAGGGGAAATATCACTTTTTAAAACTTAATTTTGGAGGAAATTATTAATTTTCCAAATTGAGGGTGTAAAATGATATAAACATTAAATATTATTGTTAAATGATGATTTTACCCTTAATCTTAACTTAATTTTGGAGTATAGGTGTTAGTTTTCCAAATCATGGGTGAGTGATTCCATTTTTAAAAGTTGGAGGGTGGAGTTAAATTCACTATACCTTGGGTGGGACCAAGTGTTTTGGCCTAATGGAAATAATATTAGCAAGTATCCATTTGATAGATATCTTTCTTTCATCTTCTCATTTGGTTGACAAATTCCGCGTTGACTTAACTGCAAATTGGTCTTGCCTGCTGCCGAACCCAATTTTTGCTTGACCACTACTCCAATCATTCTAATAATCGTCACCTCTTGCGTCATCTTCATCTCCATTTTCTTCTCCATCTTCTTCTCCTTCCGAGAAATTCCTTCTACTTCTATCTCTTTATCCCTTTCTTCCTGTATAATCCTTTCACCTTCTCTCTTCAGTTTCCACCTCCACTGATTTCAATGGCAGCTTGTCAAACTTCAAAGCTATTCTCTACTCTCCCCTCCAACAGATTATGCCACTGCACTTTCATGTCCATCTCTCAAAAGGGTTTTCATGGAAACTCACAACAACGGCATAGATGATGAAGACGATCATCTCTGGTTCAGAATTAGAGAGGAAGCTCGATCAGATATCAAACAAGAGCCCTTCTTGTTCAACTACTATAGCTTTTCGGTTCTGTCACACATTTCACTAGAGTCAGCGCTTTCAAATCACCTCGCCATGAAGCTGAGCACTCCCAGTCTTCCCATCGACACTCTTTCACAACTTTTCATCGCCATTTTAGGTGACGATCACAGCATCAAGACGGCAATCAGGGACGATCTAAGAGCTGCGAGAGAACGTGACCCCACATGCATAAGTTACGTACATTGTTTTCTACATTTCAAGGGCTTTTTGGCCTGCCAGGCTCATAGAATTGCACGTAAACTTTGGTCACAAGGTAGGTCTAGTATGGCACTACTGTTACAAAGTAGGGTTTCCGAAGTTTTTGCCGTGGACATCCATCCAAGGGCGAAAATTGGACAGGCGATATTGATTGATCATGCCACCGGAGTTGTGATCGGAGAGACGGTGGTGGTTGGAGACAATGTGACAAATTTGCACAATGTGACACTTGGGGGTACAGGGAAAGTTTCAGGGGACAGGCATCCGAAAATTGGAGATAGTGTGTTATTGGGAGCAGGGTGTAAAGTTTTGGGGAATATTAGAATTGGCGAAGCGGCAAGAATTGGTGCAGGCTCGGTAGTCTTGAAGGAGGTTCCTCCAAGACGCACTGCCGTAGGAAATCCTGCTAGAGTAATAAAATAAAATAATTAAAATTTGTCATAGGTAATTCAGTTGTAATATTGAGTTATCTGATCATTAATTGGTTTAATTTTTTTTCTTTTCAACAATTTATTGAGCAAAGTTGGTGCTTTGGTGGATGGACAACAATGTTAAATGTTGGGCTTAATTTAGTAAAATGAGTTAAATTTGAGTTCAAATTATTAAATTTGTTTTTATAAATGAGTCCCGACTCGCTTACCTTGATCTGATTTTAAGTTAGATTTTATTTGAGTTTAACTTTGATTGAGTCCAACTCTAATTATATATGTTAATAATTTTTTTTAATGAATTGATCACATAATTATAATATTATAATTTATGCATGTTTTAAAGTGAAAACCATTCACTAGCTTTCTAAAGCAACATTTTCAGACCAAAGAAAGATCTGTTCAAAGCTGTCAATCTCGAATTAATCATTTTAGATTTACACTAAATTTGAGCTGCTCTCGTTTGGATTCTGTTCGACCTAAATTCATTTCTATTAATGGGTTATTATTAATAACTTGATGGGTCAACCATTTCTCCCCAGCCAAGCCCATTCGTCTCTAAGTCCAGCCGATCAAAAACAAAGCCTCAGACTAAAGGACTATTTCTCACCCAAAGTATGCTAATTTTCCAAAGTTTCTTATGCTAACTTTGAAAGTATTATTTATTCACTCATGATCAATTAAATTTAATAGAAACCTAACCTTTAAAAATTTAATCTTATTTTTCCTTCTAGAAGTTTAAAAACAAACATTTTATCCCATAAACCAAGTTTGAAAAGATCACTTTATGAACTCTAAACTTTAAACCCCCCAAGGGTTTAGTTTCAAAACCCCATCACTTTCTTTAGCACTATCGTCGGTTGTCTCTCCTTTCCAACAGTTTCCTTTCTTCTGACAACCTATCTTAACTCTATCCCAACCCCTCAAGCACTGAGAGATGTTTTCTGGGTTTAGACGGAAGACTAGAAAAATGACTCGTCTTCATCTAGAAAAACAATCATCTTCCCTGATGATAAATGCAATATTGATCGATATTGTCTTTATTGTCTGGGAAGACGATTTTTCTTCCCAGACGACGTCTCTCAATGTTAGAGAGATTGGGGTGGAGTTAAGGCAGACCATTGGAGAAAGGAAAACCATCGGGAGGGAAAGACGACTAGTGATGGTGTTGGAGAAAGTGAAGAGATTTTGAAACTAAACTTTGAGGGGGGCAATGTGATTTTTTCAAACTTAGTTTAGGGGAGAAAAGTTAGTTTTTTAAATTTAGAGAGGAAAATAAAATCATAGTTAAGTTTATTTTTATTATTAAGGCCAAACGACTATTTCCCACCCAAGGTTTGATGTTTTCTCAAAAGTCCCCCATTTAACTATGGAAACACCAAACACCCACCCATAGCCGGTTAGATTTAACTAAACTCTAACGGTGGTAGGGGTAAAATCATCATTTTTGCTATAATATTAAAAATAAACTAAAATAGAATCTAATTTTACCCCCTTAAACTTTAAAAACTAAAATTTTCCCCCAGCCTAAGTTTTAAAAAATGGCAGTTTCACCCTAGGGTTTGATTTTGAAATCTCCGACGCTGATCGAGCCTCCAAATGGGAGGAAAACATTCGCTGGAAGGAGAGGTTGCTTCGGGAGGGAGAGGCCATCGGCAATGGAGCCGGAACGGTTGTCGGAGATTTCAAAACCAAACCCTAGGGTGAAACTGTCTTTTTTTAAAACATAAGCTGGGGAAAAATTTTAGTTTTTAAAATTTAGGGGGGCAAAAGGAGATAAAATTTTCAGGCGTTAGGGTTTGGTTAAATCTAACCGGTCATGGGTGGGTGTTTAGTGTTTCTATAGTTAAAGGAAGGACTTTTGAGAAAACATCAAACCTTGGGTGGAAAATAGTCGTTTGGCCTATTATTAAATATAAAATAATAATTTTATTTTTAAAATTAATAAATTTAAATGGTTATAGGTTGGATAGATGTGATTTTCAAAATTATTAAAAAAAACTTTGAAAATGCAGCATATTTTGGGTGGGGCATTGTCCTTTGCCCTTAAATTAACACAGGCCCGCGCCTTTCACGCCAAATTCAAAAAATTTGAATTCAGACAGCGCCTTTATGCCACGTCGTCACGTTGTCGGGAAACACCATTTTCAAAACCTTCACAGAAACTGCCAACATTACAAGCAAATCTCAATCTCAAAGTCAAATCTTCTCCTTCTCCTTCTCCTTCTTCCATCTTTTTTAACCTACCAAATCATCACTTTGTTTCTCATTTCATTCTACTCGAACTCATATATTTTTATCGAAATGGCAACTAGGTACAATTCGTACGATTCAAGATCCTCGACATCATCTTATTTTTCAGATCCATCTTCGTCAGCAGAACTCAAAACTACTAAACCCCACAACCCCAGTTCAATTTCTCGTGCACTTGTCAATACTAAACCTTCGGTTAATAAAAACCAGAACTTGACGACCTTGGTCAAGAACTTGATGGTTCAGAAGAAATCTTCTTCTTCTTCGTCGTCGTCAAAAGGGAATCGGACAATGGGGTTGGTGATCCCGGCGGATGTGATAGCGGAGGATCTGAAGAAGACAGCGAGGAAAGGAGGGAATTTTGCGGGGTTGCAGAGGAAGTTGTTTGGGAAAGGAGAGAAGAAAAGTGAGGTTAAAGCTCTCACAGAAGTTAAGGGGGAAAATAATAATGCGAACACGAGAACATTGGCGATGGTTTTGAGAAGTGAGAGAGAGCTTTTGAATGCTAATAAGGAACAAGAAATGGAAATTTCTCAGCTTAAGTCTTTGCTTGAAGAAAAGAACAATGAAGTGAGTCTATTTCATTAAAATATTGTATATTTGGAATGCGATAGATCATTGAACAAAATAAAAATTGGCCTTTATCTGAAATGAATGCAAATGTTTATATCGGAAATTGCAGGTAGAGAAGCTGAAAGATTTGTGTTTGAATCAAAGGGAAGAAATAAAGGCATTAAAGAGTGCAATTTTGTTCCCAGATGCCATGAATTCTCAGCTTCAAGAACTTATAGAGAAGCAGGGTTCTGAGCTGAAACAAGCCAAACAAGTCATTCCGAGTCTCCAAAGGCAGGTTACTTCTCTCACAGACCAGCTCCAGTTCCTAGCAGAAGGCCTTGCTGAGGTATTCCACCATATTCATAAAATTTCTTATTCAGAATCAAATCAATAAGATTGGCTTATAAATAAATTTAGATTGCTAATTAAATTGGTTAAATAGGTGAAGGCAGAAAAATGTTCGACCAGAACAGGTTTACAACTACATGGCAGTGGTCCAAGAACACCCGCATATGATTATGAAGAGGCTGCCAACTCTCTGGTAAGCACCCCACATTCAAAAGTGCATTTGAAAAAACTGGATTGTGTGTCCAAAAGCAAAGGATATCTTGACAGTGACAAAGACTATTGACCTCGATGTTACAATGTGTTTATTGCGGTTGCCAAACCTGAGTTTACATTGGATTATCAGTTGATGATATTGTTTAAAATTTTGTTCAGGAGTTCAGCTCTGAGGCTGCAACAACTCCTGGCAGTCCAGATGACATGTTTCTCAAGGATTTGAATCCCTGTTTAACACCCTATTGTACCAAGACAAAGTCCAAGGTATGTTTTCATTCATTACATCTCTGATCACTTGTTGCTTGGCCACATCTGACTGGGGGTGTCTTGTAGGAATTTGAGGCAATGGGCTATGATTCTCTTGAAGATGAAAGCATATCAGAGAACAAGATGCAAGTATCCAGTGAAATTGGTTTTAATTCTCATCACAGGAAACTATCCAAAAGTTCTGACTATTGCCAGAGTTCCAACACAGGAAGCAGAGTGGCTCGAACAGCTCGCAAATCAGATGAAAGCAAACGCCCTTATGGAAGAAAGGTTCTCCCTAAAGGTTTTTGATTTGCTTGAGGGTGATTTATAGTTTTTGCAACATTTCTTCCATCCCTGTTTCTTATGTTACCCTATGTTTCCTTTTTCTAGATTATGAATATTTGTCTTCAGTATCCAATCAAACAACCAGTGTTTGATTTAGAGTTATGACAATAGCTCCTTGCTGTACATGGTGGATTTTAATGATATGAATAACGAGTGGAAAGTGGTATGGAAGTTGATTACAAATCAATCAAAATGTCTTATATAAGGGTAGATGTTATCCAAGCTGACTCTAGTGTGGTTTGGTATTTGATTTGAACAAACCAAGTAAGAGCAAAGTAACCCCGATTTGAAATTGATTGAGCCCGTTTGATTTAATCAAATCTTTAGCAGGGTCATCCTTTTTAATAACTTTTTTTATTTTTTATTTTATGATTCCTTTTTTTTTTTTCTAAAACAACAATTTTTTTTTCCAATGACTTCTATGGTAAACTTAATACTAATCGAATAAACTAAACTTGATCTATAATTGATTATTTTGAATTTAAACTGAGTTTAAATTGATTTTTGTTTGGTCTCAATTTGATTTAATTTTATCTTTAGTCCTATGGAGCCATGAGTTACCAATCTACCATAACTGCAAGACAACCTTTGAATTAATCAATCTTGCAAGACAACTTCATTGCAAAGAACTTGACAAAGTAAATGCAATGGAATATTTTATAAGATTAGTAAAGGGAACACCTTATGGTTTTCAGCATAGTCTTCCGCAAAGTAATTGCCTAGTTAGCTTATCTAAAGCTAGATTTAATGTGGGCCAATTTTGAATAATGCCCTAGTCAAGATCAATTTGAACTTAAAATTATATATTTACAATAAAGACTAATTTAAATTTAATGATGATATCTCATTAAATAATTAAATAATATTTTATTCCTAAAATAACACTTTAAAATATAGAAAATTTGAGGGCAGTGCAAACAAAGAAAGCGATCTTCATGTTCAAAATAAGTGCCTACACATTTAAACAATGCCAAATAGTTATTGCCAAGATTGAAAGGTACAAATTTTACTCAACATACAACAGAAATAAATAAATAAATTTCTATTTCTATTAATAAGTTTAAACAACACATACAAGGACTATTATTTCGTTTCATGGCATGCACCAGCATTCCCCAAAACCTGTTCAATTGTACAAAAATGAGAATGACAGGTTCATAAACAAATGCCATGTGCATGAATGAAGGGAATTAAAGCTGAGCTAAAGAGTTCTTGAGTGACAAAAAGAACTCTTTCTTATATGTATAACAAAATTCTAATATACGGCATGTATACGAGCCAAAAAAAAAAAGGGATAAACAAAGGAAACCATCTGTTTAATCTATCAAAATTGAATGCCCCTAATTAAGAAGATATGGGCCAGTGATGATGAGCTGTTGTATATGTGATTGCTACAATGTTGCAGCTTTGAGTGGGCATAGGGCCCACGGAGAGTTTTAAGTTGCAAAACCTTATAGTTTTGAACCATAGCAGATTTTACCAATTGTGTAACTGAGCAGTAATGCTCTTTACCACAGGGTGATATTCTGTGTGCATGTGTCTTTTAGCTTTCTCTGAACCAGGTTGCTCAAGCCACTCATCATATAGACTTTTCACGAGAGGATTTTTAAAAGGATCAGCCACCAACACCTAAAATATATAAAAGAACAATCTTGTTAAAACATAGCACTAGTCACAAAAAAATGAAGTGCATAATTGAACAGAACTTTCAAATAGATATTTCGTGCAAGTGCAATGAAATGCAAGCTCTAGTGTTCACAGTATACATTTTAAAAATCAAGTCGTTTGTAAAAATATTACCCAGATGAGTTTGTAAATGGCATTTTGATGGGCAATATTGGTTTCCAGCTAACACTGGTCAACAACTTAAGATACTGGGATCTTTTCATCAACATACGACGGCCAAAAGTTTGATGAAGTAGGGTGATGCTAACTTCACATACCAAAATTGCTTGTGCATGGGATTTTACTAATGTCAGGAAACTCACATTTCTTGATTATGCAATGCATTTCTCATAATACACAAAAACTTTATATGCTTTTCCAAGTTTAAAAACAAGCGATTCAAGAAATACACAACTGAAACGAAGTTCTTGACTAAAGATGAACACTTACATTTTCCATGTAGATGGTTTCCAATGACTGAATCAATTCTTTTGGAGGTTGCCCTGGGTTTGGCTTAACTTGACCTCCACCGTTCAAGCAACCTGTTTAATGAAAATGTGGCCCATTACCATCAACTCAGCTTTTTCAGTGAAACAATTGAAAAAAAAAAAAAAAAGAAATTAGAGAAGAGGAATCATTGACCTGCAGGGCATGCCATGACCTCTACAAAATGATAATCACATTTTCGCATTTTCACTTTCCTGACAATGTTCTGCAGGTTCTGAAAGCCATAACATAGTGCAGATTTCAACACTGTTTTCCCCCCCACCTATGTTATAAGATGAAACAAAATGTTACAACACAAAAAGAAAGTACATAACTATATTCTATACTTACACACATAAATGCATCACATGCAGCTTTGGTAACCTGGTTCACACTCCAATTAATAAAAAAACAAATCGGTGCTTCAGGCCTGGCACCAGTCTCCAAATTTTTCTATGTATAAACACTGATATCCCAATCAGTAGATAAATTTATGTCTGAGACATAAGCTTCATATGCTTATAAGATGAGACCAAATTAAAAAGGGAACTTACTTCCAAAACCACCTCTCTGAAATCTGAATTTCTTATGGTTCTGAAGTTCAGTTCGCCGTCAAAATTTCTTCCAAAGAGCATTTTAGCAGCATATCGGAAAACTGTTTCTGCATAACCTCCAGAGCTTCCAGGAACCCCAAAAAGATGCCCTTCTTCATCAATATTTGTCAACCTGCATTAAGGTTGTGGGAACTCTAAATCTAAACAGAAATAATAAATGGCATGTGGAAGGAACCTTAGAAAAATATATTTATTCTCACATTTTATCCAGAGAAGATTCCTCTAAGGCCTTAAAATCTGTTGCTTTTAACTGCAAACATAGATTAATATGAAATTATAATGAAAGATTACTTTGAAAAGAAAATATTCCATGGAGAACTTATGAAATTACAACAAATGAAAGCTTCATCTCACCTGTATCAAATCTAAGACTTCGCCGGATGTCAAGACTGAATCAACCTCAGGAATCATGAGACCTTCATTATTACAGGTTTCTTGAGATTCCACTTGGAAAACAAAGTCATCCCTGGCAGCTTCAAGCTTCTTATCATAACAAGGCATCACAGTCACATGGTAAATCTCTTCTGGCCTATTAAATACATATTCCCAATTAATTCATTCAATTACATTAACCTAGACAATAAGAAACCAAGGGCAGTTGTTCTACAACTACACAGAATTTCCTTAAATTGAAGCTTAGACTACATTAATTGTCATTATCTGTAATTCATACAAAAAAAAATTCCTTACATTCCAATTGCCAAAAGAAAAGGGCTCCAGTGGAAAAGTAATTTTTTTAATGGAGAGGCTACCTGAGACCCAGTTTTTGGCATATGAGATGTTTGATGGTAGCTCCAATTGTTTGTTGGGGGCTCTTCACAGAAGATATGTAAGGCAGAATATAAGATCCAAGTTGTTTTTCAGCATAGCATATCCAACCTACAATCAAAGAAAGATGTTCATATAACAGTTTTCACCTAGGAGGCATCTTCCACAGCTAAGAAATTATCTCCCTTTCTCTCCCCCTTTCACCTCCCACTCCCCTCTTTATATGTATTCGAGCTTCTAATTGTGTGCTTGTTAGAACACCAAGCATTTACATACAGTGCATGGAAGTTTTTAAAGCCAAGCCAAGAATTATGCAGTTGCATACCTGGACATGCCGATGAAAGCATGGGTAAGGAGGCTTTAGACTTTTCATCATCAGATCCTTGGCTCAGTTTGTAACGAGTAATAAATTCATTACAAGTTTCAATAAGCACTATATCTCTACTGCAACTTGTGTCAAATACAGCCTTTACTCCCAAAGTCTTCAAAAATGTTGTAAGTTTCTTAAAAACCTGAAATTTTTGGGGGGGTGGGGGGAAGGGGGTTGTAAAAAAACTTCCTATCATTACAACCATATAGCAGTTTCATACTAAATTACCAAACACTACGCACAATATAAATGACTTAACAATTCAAAATCATTTACCAAATATTTACGAAAATCAAATTATCAACTACAATTCTTAATATCAACTTCACTTAAAATAACCCAGTTGCTCAAATCATAAATTCATATTATCCTAAAACATGACAAGCATAAAACAAGAAGAAAGCTAAAAAAAAAAAATTGATAAGAGTTTGACCTGAAGCGGAGAGAGGCCGAAATGAACAGCAAGAGAAGTTCTAGACTGTGGAGATAGTGAAACAATGACAGCTTTTCCCTTATTAATATTAGATAAAAACTCATCCAAACTTTGCTTCTCAAGCATTACTGTCTCTGCTGATGTAATGCATCCGCTATACGGGTCCAAAACCATCATAAATTTCAAATATCTCATTCAGATAAGATTACAAAAATCCACAAAACTTAAACAAAATAAATCAGCTAACCTGCAAGCTAAGCAATCCTTGAGTGATATTTTAACTGGTTCAGCTTGCTGCCTGCTAGAACTAGAAACCTTCATCAAACAAAAACAATTTCCGAAATTACCAAAAGGGTACATCTTAAACCACTAAAAGAATCCAAACTTCCAATAAAAATCCCTACTTTACCTGGGGTTTACCAGGGTTTCTAGCGATGGCCTTTTTAAGAGAAACCACGCAACTCTGCGACGGCGCAATAAAATCACTGAGATCCCCGATTCTTAAAGTTGGCGAGAACCTCTCAGACATTTCCGTCGAAATTCAGAAGCCGAATCAAGCGTGGCAATAGGTGGATTGTTCAAATATCGAGGATTTTTAGGACTGAATTTAGGGTTGGAAAATCCAAAAGCGGGGAGATTACATAAAATGATTCTATTACGAAACACGGTGAGAGAGTCGGCCAATAGGATTCATAAAATTGTTGAAATGGAAGGTCAAAGATCAGTTGAGCTGCTGACGTGTAATCTTATGGGTCGTTGGTTGGGAAGGCACGTGTCGACCACGGTCCAGAACAGTTGGACCTGGCATGCAAATAGCACATAATTCTTATGCTACCGTATTATAAAAAACACCAAAAGACTTTTTTCCACGCCTAGGTTCGGTGAAGTCTAAAATTTTTAATTATTATTTTTTAAAAGCTTAAATATTTATTAATTTATTAAATTTTATTATTATTTTTAATTTAAAAATTTTAATACATTTTATTCACTTAAAATTAAAAAAATAATTATTTTCTCTCTCTCTCTCTCTCTATATATGTTTTTTGGATCACAATTTTCCTGCAAACTTTGCCATCCCTAGATAATGATGTGACTTTAATAGACTATTGTTCCATTCCAGCTCCTTCGTATCTAATGCAACCAACCTACCTACCATTTATGGAGTGTTATTTGGAGTCACATCATTAACCTGTATTGATCAATTTAATAGAGTTGAAACAATTACCAAATGCCAACAAACTGAAAACACACAAAGCTATAAATAGAAAATTATAATCTACAAAACACAGCTTCTTTTATTGCGAACTTCAAGCTAATGAAACAGACACTCACACATTTCATCATCTTAATTACATAAACCCTTGAAGAAAGCAAGGTGATAGATTTAAGTTTTGAGAGAATTGAAACTAGCAACACTACAACCTGCCACCATTTTTAGATCTGCTTCCACCATACAAACGGAAGAGACTGAATGCAGAAATGCTAGACAGAGCCACCATGCTCAGGCTCACTACAAGTGCAGAAGCTATTCCTTCACCAACCTGGTTGCAAAACTTCCCATACATGTCACATAGCTTCATCCACTGCAGATCCGGCTGTCCCATCTTTGCAAAAACTGCTGATTGTGCCGCTGCTGCCACCGCCGCCACTGTCAAGTATGCCACCACCTGCATGATAATATACATACCAAATGATTTCCTAGTTCATAACTAGGGATGACTGTATTAGTTTAACTTAGGACTGACATATTGAGTGCAATACCTAAAATGAGTCAATTTGACTTGGTTCAATTTTAATCAGACCTACAATTCATCTATCCAATACCTAAAACAAGTTTGAATTCTAATCCAAACCCTATTATCCACTAGTTACCTGTCAGACCAGAGTGTTGATAAATTTCCACCAGGTGTGTCAGTTTTTAATAAGGCTATTAATTGATTTAGTCGACAACATCCACCGAGTTGGCATTCCCTCTGCAAATGCATTACCATTGAAGGCATTATTTAATATTAATAATAATTTCTCGGAGGCATTACTGCTCTGGAGTGAGCCAACTTGGAGAGACAACTTGTCCAAACATCAATCCAATCCCATTTCATTGTCCACATGAAGTCAAATCTTATGAGTTCAAGCTTCAATTCCATCTCTCTCTTCATTCTAATTAGGTGTTACTTGTTAATCATGCAATTATGAAGACATTAACTGATAAAACTATGATATTTTTAGGTAAATATGTATGAATATTTCACATCAGTTAAATATGATAAAAAGAAGTTTGGTTAAATAGAGCGAGCTTCTCAGTTTTCAGAACCCATTTTTGGGTTTCAGACACACAGAGAGCTTATTAACTGATAAACGTATGTACCTGATCTCCAGAAAAAATTGCCCAAGCTAGAGGCTTGTTGAACAGTAAACTTCCTTTGATCATCCCAACAGCACAGCGCACACCTTGTAACAAAGAGTAAGTTGCAGCTATTCCATTGGCTATCACCAAAAACCTGCAGGTTTTAAGCAATAAATTAAGTTAAAAAGAGCTCAAGAAACATGAAGAAGTTGAGTTCAAAGTTTAGAGGAAGTTTGGAATCTTACACAAGAGCTTTCATGTCAGTAAATCTGGCTGTCTTCCGGATTGAGAAGATCTCTTTGACTTCAGAATCAGTTCCCACAAGAACAGCAGCAAGAACACCTAAGCCACAAATCACACATCTGAAAATCAGCTCTACAAGCCTGATTCTTCTGTCAGTAGTCTTCAGAATAGTGCCATGGTAGACATGCACATTCCCTGAACTCACACCTACACCCAAGTAACTCATTTCTTCTGCACAAGAAATCAAGAATGAAGAAACACTCAAAGAAGGGCAAACGAGTTTATGACAAAGATCCTGAACGGCAATACTAAGACATCAAGTGGAAAGTTTCACTGCTTAGATAGATCCACATGAACCACAAGGGCGTTTCAGAGATGTATGCAAGATTGTGAGGTTGCCCAGTGGTCAAAAGGAGAAGCTTTAGAATTGAATGAGCCCCACCGAGAAAGGACACCTCAACCTACACTGCAGAGACCATTAAATGAGAAAGAGAAAACCGAAGACTCAGCTTTTACAGTTTTTTTCCCCTTTTTCCTTTGCTCCTGGGAAGAGGCTGCAGTTTGTTCTCCCAAGGAACAGGTCAGATCCTTTAACTCCTGTTATTGCATTGAATGAAGATCATTGTGGTAGGATGATTAATGATCACCCATTTCTCTTGTTTAGATCATACTAGAAAGAACAAAAGATCATTGACCTTATATTTGGTTGCTTGCTTCGAGCTCATGATTAAATATTTGAAGTGGGAAAACTTGAATTCTTTATTTTCCGCTTAGTGGTGGACCATTCAGGAAAGTAGATTATGGGCTTGTGTTCACATGCTGCTATGATTGAAATGGGTGATATCTTACACAAATCTTACATCGACAAATGTTTAGCATAATAGATATTCTATATGGTTTGAGAGGTTAAAATAACACTTGTAAGCTCATAAGTGACAGACAGTGTAAAATAGACAATATTTAGATTGTGAAGTGGGCTATTGAATTAGATGTTATGGAATGATGTTATTTCAAGATAAAATTGGTGAAGCATCATAGATTTTCTATGAAGGAAACTTTGCCACTGTGACTCCGAGTGTGAATGGCACCACTGATTAAATCCAAAAGGTCATTTTCCAACTACTGAACTCCACTACGACTCCAACCTGTCTTGAATTTTTATTTTCAAAATGCTTATCAGAATGTGATGTGACATAGAAATGATGTCGATATTACAATAATTTAAAATATTTTCTTTTTACAATAGTCTTGCCCAAGTTAGAAAAGGGGGTTGGGAGTGTGCTGGCTGGTTTTAGATGGTGTCACGGCGGTGGGAAAAGGTTATCATTAGTGGCCATACAAGGTCCAAGATTGTAAGTCAGCAGAACAATGAGATTTCATTAATATAACACATGTTTTGGCAATTAGGCATTTACATAAATGGAAATAATCAAATTGGCAGCAAGAACTATTAAGAAAGACAGACACAGATTGATTGATAAATTATGCTCAAGAGTCAAGACACAACACTCAAATTCAGTGGATGGAGATAAATCCACCCGAATTATAATGTCTAATTCAAATTCACGTTAGAGTTTAATCGAATTACTACATAATATTTTTAGATGGTTTTTGGCGGGATAATAATTGCTGTTAGTGAGATAAATGGTATCGATAGGGAGATAAATAGTGTCATTAAATGAATAAATAAATTGATCTCAAATCAAATTATCAAATTAAAAGTCCAACCATAAATTTAATCCAAAACTACTCATATTGGATACAATCTTATGCAGAAGTAAGTCAGAAATATGTCACAGACTCCCATGCTCCTCTTCTTTAAATGCTTTGATAGACAAGTTCATCCAAGTGCTTTCTAGCCGTTTCTAATCATATGGCTATGATTATTCACTTGTCTTTTATCCCCGCAGAGGCAATCTTTCCGGATTCAGATAGTCATGGAATTTATTGAAGATATGTAGCCCAGAAATCTTGATATTCATTGAAAAGTTGGGAGCATATATGCAAGTTGTTACATTAAGAAGATGAAGAGTCTAGATCAACTTACAAACGATAAAACATTTGTGTGAAATTTAAAATAAATTCACAAAGACAACAACAGGATCAAGTACCTAATCATTCCTCAAAATATTCAATATTTGAATAAGATTACAAGAACCGAAAAGGGTACTTTTGAAGATCTTCAATGTGTAAAATTCATGGAAGAACTTCATATTTGCATGAATTGTGACCTGCCAACAAAGATAAAAACAATAAAAGGTAATTAATTTCTTGATCAAAACCAGATAAGTTTTGTGATGCAGCCATGTCAATTATCAATGATCTTATCTTACTGGGGTCAAGATCAGTGATCATTGCAGCAGAATTGAAGTAGCATGTTGCCCCTTTGTGCTTGAACTTCTGGTAGTAGTCATTAAATGCATAAGAGGCATGGTCCCTGAGTGTATTAGGAAAATAACAAGGCTTGTTTTTTAGTATCATACTACAATCTGCACCTCCCATTCCACAAGCCCAATCTAGAGCCCTCTGCAATTCTTCATCTGGGGTTTGCTCATCCGCTATGCACCATTCCTCAAACTGCCCATCTGCTTTTCCATTCATTGAAAAACCACAATCAGTTTCGTATGATAACATTATCAGACTGTTATTTTGATACTGACCCAATAGAGCTGTGAATGTTGTTTACCTGATATTTGCAGCAGTATTGATATTGAAGCCAAGAAAACCAGGGTTAGTAGAGTTGTGAACCAAGCAGACGACATTGTAATTTCAGGAGGCAATTCAAGAGCGTCTATGTTAAACTTAGATTTCCAGTCAGTTAGTGTATTTAAATCAACTATCTTTGGGAACAAAAGTGACGTAAGTCTTAGCTTTTGACAAAGTTGAGATTCCGACCTGTGCAGGTTTCTTTGATGTCAAGATTACAGTTCAGTTTTGCTTTGTTTGGAATGGTTATGTTACTCTATCCATGACAGGTAGAACGGCTATGTTCCTGTAAATAGACTGAGAATACACGCATGCACGTTAGCTAGACGAAAAAAGAACAAAAAAATCTTAGTTTCTCCTATCAGATTTTGAAGTAAATGGGAAGTGGTCATATTGGTTTTTTTTTTCCCCCCCTCAAAACATGTAAGGGGACAAGATCCTGTAACTGAGATCTTCACAATTAGAGAATCCAAGGTGACCCTATTTCCAAGTAAACGGAATGACTAGGACATTGCCACTTTTATTCTGCATCAAGAGTTTGATTCGTTTGCCCTTTCCCTTTTACTCTTCTCTTTTTCTTTTCCTTTCCCCATCAACCGAAACTTAGATCTATTAATTTTGATTTCTAAAATAGGAAGGGATAAGTACGTTTAGTCTTCGTGGGAGGAATTCAAGCAGCTCTGTAATTGTTGAAATCTAGGTTTTCCTACAATCAATGAAGCATACTCATTTTTATTAAAATGTTGGTTATTTTCAAATTTCATAATTATTGTTTATTTATGTTGATTAATTAACATATGGACGACATCATATTAGTAATACTATGTATATTAACAAAATGGATAGTAACAAGCTATAATTCTAAATCATCATCATATAATTTACTAATTGAATTATTTATTATATTTTTAATTTAAAAGTATCCAATAAACTATCTATTATCATTTATTTTGCTAGTAGATTAAGTATTTGCTTGTATTTTATATCTTTAAATCATGCATCCAAATTTGATTGGACTTGAAAATGCTAAACACATGGGCTACAAACTCGGCCTAAGCCCAGTAATGGCTAATTTCATTGGGCTAAAGCCCAACGGGAAAATCAAATTTTTGTCTATAAAATGGTCCACATTCGGGAACCACTAAACAGAGTTCCTCTGCAGACAAAAGCTGCCTAGTTTCGCCTAATATCAACCTGAGAGAGGATCTGAAGCTGAAGCAGCGTCTCAGAAAGCCAGTGCTCTTTGCAATACTTCTGCTCTTGCCTCTCTATAGTAATATCCTTAAACAAATCTCATATTAACAAAACACAGATAAATATTCTGTATAAATATCATATTGTTGGATAAATAGATTATGAGTTTTTAAGCTATAAGACCCATTTTGAATTGCAAAAAAGAAAACACAATATGGGACTATGCGTCCAAAACTTACAGTATATTGACAGTGGAGGGGGATTTTGGATGCCCACGACATCTTCTCAAATCGGAAAATAATAATGCTAACATAAAGTTGATAATAGTGGAATATGGATTGTTGCTATGGAACACAACACTCTGTTTCAAACTCAAGTATTAATGGCCGATTCTTACCAAACCGTTTGATGAAATCAGAAGGTGCGTCAAATCGCTAAAACAAACAATCACATGGTAAATAGATAACACTTGAGACCTAAAATATTTATCAATGAATATGATAAACTCTATAAAGATTCTTATTCCTAAAACAACTTTTGAGCCCGTACACCCGTTTGCCCATCGCGGAGCAGGGCCTGTCCACCAAAATTACTTATAGACAAACTGGTCAACGATTCTAACACGGTTTCCGGTTTTTTGAATTTTACGATCGCTTAAAGTGTTGGCATTTTTTAAGATTAATCCTAAACCCATGTTCTGTTTTTTCCTTGAGAAGGAATCCTGTTTATCACTTGATGTTTGCAGCATATCTTTGCATTATTTTATCTTGGCCGAATAATGTAACAGAACAAAGAACCTCAATCTTATCGATCATTTCACAACCATGCAAACTCGATAACATATTTTAAACTTAATTTGTCCCAAAACCAGTAGAACTTCTGATATTACATTGCAAACAAAATGAAAAGGAGGAAGATAGATATCCATATTAAGTGAAGTGTGTATATATATAGTATCGTTTTATAGATGAAGAGTGGTATCAACATCATTACACTTCGACCCATCAAATTTTTTTGATGAGGCATACAAGGAAGATGTCTGGTTTGATCGTAAGCACTGAAAATCACCATTCTTGCAGTGAGAATAAGACCAGTGATTGAGCGAAACTTGTGAGGTTGAAGATGCTAATACAGAAGAAGATGATCTTGGTGGAAGGAAGTGAAAGAAAAGCCATGAATTGGAGGGTGAAAGAATAAGCACTCTATTCAGCTCTCTTTCTTCTCTCATCTCCTTCACTCTTTGCACCTGTCTAAATCTTTCCTGCAACAGAGCAGTGGAGGATTGAATTATGATGGTGTCATTGTTTTCTCTGCCCATTTGAGGACCAAAATGTAAAGCAATTAAACTGTAAACGAAGCCAAGCTAAGCCAGGCTTATTGAAATCAGATGAATCAGGTTTGTGTGTGAGGGTTTATATACAAGTAGCATGGTGGCAAGAGGGCCAAAATGTATTGATTGTTTCAAGTATTCTAAGAGAATTTAGTTGATCGATGTAATTCTAAATGATTTTAAAAGGAGGGAATGAGAATAGGCAGATGAGATGCAGGGCAAAGAGAAAAAGTTAAGCGCCATATCCAAGAGAAGTAGTACTTTGGTTACTGTAAGAGAAAAGGGTGAGGCAAAGTTGGCCAGCCTAACCTGAGTTAGAGTTTCTCTTCAATAGTTTAATGTGAATTCAGTCAAATTTGTTTTAATAATACTATTTATTTTATTTATAAACTATTTAATATTCAAGCGAATCCAATAACCTTGGGCAGAAGCAATGGTAAAGGAGAAAAGGGTTGAAAGAAAAGGCCAAAAGAATGTCAGAAACTAAGCACATGGAAGGGTATGTTCGGAGGAATAACAAGTTGGACGATGGTCTGTCAGCTTTTGTCTCTAAGAGCCACTTTTAGCTTTCGAGATGATGTAGAACCATGAATGTTCCTATGTTTGAGGCTAATAGGTCGGGGGGGAGGCGGTGGGGGCATTAAAAAGTAAAGCTAAGCAAAGCAGTACCAACGGTCATTCTCTCTCTGTCTCTCTCTGTCAATATGAGATTTGTCTTGGAGCTTTTGGAATGAAATGGCATGCAGAAAGGAAAGCTGCAGACTGATCGATTTGATGCTTCTTTTGTGAACCACTTCGAAGCTTGAAGATTGAGTAGATATTATTTGAGAATGAGTTTTATAAATCAAAGTTTTAGACAACGCATGCATTCAAAGATATTATACTTTAACCATATATATATTTTTTCATTGGGGTTCACATTAAAGTATCTACATAATTAGATGTCTTTTTGCCCTTGTCCAATATATTTTAATTTTAAGAGGAAGATAACTTTAATTAGTGATGTAATGTCCTCTCGGTCCACTTAGATCAATTGGTAATTTTGACTTGTTTGAATCTAATTTAGAACTTTGCCTTGGTTTAAATTCAATATTGTTTACTTTTCTAAAGATATTATTCACTGTATCGTTAATCATTTGATAACATTATTCATTAATTTGAATAAACTTTAATGTTGGGCTACCAAACACATCAATGGGTCAGACTGGATTGAGTCCTAAGTTCGCATAGTAATGAATCTTCGGGTCAGATCAGTTCATAGATTTTTGAAAGTCCAACCCTATATATATAGAGCTGGATCGGGTTTTAATCGAATAAGCCCATTTAAAATTTTTAAACACAAATTATTTTTTAATTATTTAAACCAATGATAGTACCTCAAACATTTTATTTATAATTTATCATTTATGACGGAGGAATATCGTGATTACATAATCAAAAATATCATAAATTTATAACATAATACAAATAAATTAATTTATATATTGTATTATTATAAATATAAATAAATAAATAAATATATATATATATATCATACCATTTATCTACTTGTTCTCAACATCCAAATTTCTAAATTTAATTGACATTAGATTCATTTGATATTTAGTCCATTTGTAATATTTTGTAATGATAAAATTGAAATGAAAATAAAATTATAAATACAAAGAATTATTATTTACAAATTCAGATAGTTTTTAAAAGAGAATTAATGAGAAAAAATAAGATTAAGAATATTATGAAAGAATTAAGATTGAAAAATTTATAAATAAAATTGAAAAAAATAGATTGGTTTATATAAAAAAATAAAAAAATTTAAAAAAATAAAACAAACCAGTCAGAAGAAGGCTTTTACCATTTTCTTTTTCTTTTTTAATTTTTAAGCAATATCATATTGACTTATGAACTTAATATTAAAACTTACGGTTTTCTCAAAAAGTTTGGGTTTAGGTCAACACGCTATAACATCGGCCCAAACCTTTTTGAATTGAGCCAAAATATTAAGCTTCGGGGCTGGGCCTCCATTTAGCCCGGCCCAATGGACATGTACCGAAAGTGGCTCTAGAGGTGACTTGGCCTTTGTTACCAGTTGGAGCTTCAAAAGAGTCATATCATTTATGGATTTCATCACTTCAAAATTTTGACAAAATAAAAAAAAAAAATCTGTAATCATTCATCAACTTTAATCTGGTGAAGAGATTCACCGATTTGGGAATATCCAACATTAATTTTGACCATCTCCATTGGTCCCCAGCAACCAAGTTCTGGCAAACGGTGCGTTTAAGGATGTGACAACGAAGTGTCAGTATGCAGCCTGAAGAAAAGGGTAGACTAGAAATGAGGGTAGATGTCGAAATTGTCAAAACTTGTGATATACTCGGAAGCTTCAAGCCTTCAACAGTTCAACCCCAACTCTGTCAATGAATTCTAAGGTGAACTTTATCGCTTCTTTAGTATTTATACATGCTACTTAATAATATCATGCGATGTCTTTTCATTGCTTCTTTCTTGCTGCTAAGAAGTGCATGATTTGCTTGTCTTTATAACTTCTGTTCTGTTGCAGTGCAGCTTCTCAATCAATATTTGTTTGCTGGGTGTAATATTCCTGTTTTATTTATTTATTTATATAAATAAAATATGATGAGATATTGATGGATATATCATTTAAAGAAATTCTTATCTTGGAAATTAAAATTAAAATTTAAAATTTAAGAAGGATAAATCAAGGGATAGGATTAGACAAATGGGAGGACAAGGTCCATTAAAGGATTTTAATTGAGATATAAAAATAAGAGATATGAGTGGATGAGTTCGAGGATGAGGAGAGAGGATCTTTATCCCTTTGAATAACTTTATATATATAAACTGCTCTTTTTCCTTATTTCAAGAGTTTTCATAAAAAATAAATAAACAAATATATATATATATATGGACACACACACACCTTCTTTTTTTTCTACACTTTGGCAGATGAAGAAAGGGAAGTGTAGGTTTTGATCAAGTATTTTAACTCAATTGTATCTTAAATTTTTTTTTTTTTTTTGAAACTTTTATCATATGTCTATTTATTTATGTCAAAATTTTATAAATTTTTGATACCTATAGAAATTGTTAAAAATCAAGTAATCGGGGTTGTTTAGTGTAAATTTAATTTTTCAGACAATGTTAATATCCTCTTTTTAATGAGGTTTTTGAAAATAAAATTGAATTTTGTTTCATTTGAAAATTTTTATGAAAATTTTATTATATATCTACTTTAATTTGTCCAAATTTATTATGAGTGATTAATTTATTAAAAATCTTGTACCCACAAACAACTATATAGTAAAGAGTATAATAAGCACACTTGATTTTGATGGTGTTTATTATAATTTAACACTAGGATTATAATTTGTAAGGTATATAGACTGTTTATTAAATGATACTTGTAAGATTAAGATTAAGTTTGATTTATGATAGTTAGCTTAGGACAATGAGAAGATAATTGGTGATTGTGGAAGATTTCATGTTAGATTTTGAATATGTTAAAATTAATGGATTAAAATTTTAAATTATAGAAATAATTATATATTAGAATAAAGTGATGGAAAATAATTAGTAATTCAATTCAAATGATACATAAAATTGTTTAAAAATACTGTCACTGAAAGAGAGTGAGATGGAATGATGGGTTTGTTGTGGAATCTACTTATTGAATAAAGGAAGCTCGAGATTACAAGTCAATTCAGAGTGTGTCATCCCCATGGATGCTATGTGTGAACTGTGTAATTTATTACGCAAAAACATGATGAAAGTTGATACGCTTTTTGTGGCGAAATCCACTGGCAATGTGAGCACCCCGATTAGGAAAGAAATTCCCCATTGTTCACCATTTAGCTTTGCTTTACCGAAAATAACATGTGCAATTTCTATGAATGCCACTTGTAGAACCACGGTAGCGCACACAGCCACCCAAAACCATAGGTTTTGAAGGATACCCTTGAAGATGTTCTTCATCTTTGGCTGTCTTGCATTGAATTGGTTGAAAACCTGGCAGAGAATGAAACTATTGAAGATCATGATTTCACTTACCTCCATGCTGATTCCTAGGACAGATTCGCTTTTTAATTGAAAGGTCGCCAAAATGGAAGTTTGAAATAACGCTTGAGTGATTATGCTTCTCCACATGGTTTTAGTGATGAATGGATCTGTTTTTCTCATTGGCTGCCTGTCCATCAGGTCCTCACTTTGTGGCTGTGTTAATAAAGCAAGGCCACCTAGAACAGAAACTATAAGGTTTCCCCAGGACCATTGAATTGTTGAAATTGGGGTATCCCCAGAGGCAACAGTTGTGACAGTGGTTATCAATAACCATGCAATAACCATGGTGACCTCAAGTTGGATATACTTCTGGATGTTTTCGTAAGCACATCTTCCACAGCTAAAAATGGTAACCAAGGAACTGAAATTTTCATCTCGAATGATAATGTCCGAACTCGTCCTAGCTGATTCACTGCTCCAAGTGCCCATAGCAATCCCCACATTAGCTTCTTTTAGTGCTGGAGTCTCATTTGTTTTGTCTCCAACCATTGCTACCATGTGGCCTTTTTGCTTCAAGCACTGAACAAGAAGGAGCTTGTCAGAAGGGAGGGCATTTCCAATCACACAAATTTTATCTACCACTTCCAGCCTCTCTTCGTTGTTTAGCTTTCGAAAATCTGCAGCTTCAAGCGCCAATCTATCTGAGTTTGGGAGCAATCCCAATTCAAGACCTATAACCCCCAGATCCACAACATTAACTTGTGAAATTAGTTTGACATCAATACCTGCGTTTCTGCAAGCCTCTATTGCTTTTCTTGTATCTGTCCAGCATGTATGCTTCAGACCAAGCAGCCCAATCAGTGTTAAGCTGTTGTCTTCGCATTTTGAAGGATCAACTTGCTCAGAAGCATCAACTTGCTTATAAGCAAATGCCATGGTTCTGAGTTGTTTAGACTGCATACCCTCAACAACTCCCGCAAATTTTGACCTCTTTTGTTCATCCATGATACTCTCCGTCCCTTTGCTATCATAGTAACAAGAGCACATGGATAATATCCTTTTTGCAGGTCCTCTCAAATGCAACCACAAATGGTTATCTCCATTCTTCCTCATCAATACTCGGCTTCCTTCTTCCCTGGAACTAAGGTTTTGGGCATCAACAATGGTGCAACTTTGCTTAAATATCTCCATATCTGCTCCCAACTTGAGTGTAGCCCAAGAAAGGAGAAAATCCTCAGTTGTGCTACTAGGACCCTGTGGCATCAGAAAAGGTGTGGTGATTCCATTGCACAGAGCTTCAAGAACAAGCTCATGTACTATCACATCTTCATTGATGAGTTCTTCACCAATCCAAACTTCCTGTGGGTTCAAAGTGAGCACGCCAGTTGTGTCAGTGCAGATGGTTGTGACTGAGCCCATACTAACACAAGCCAATAACCCTTGGGCAAAGGGCTTGTAGGATAGAGCCTTCTTATTCCAATAAAAGATGGCTAGGGCAATGATAGAAGGCACTCCTTCCACCATGCCTACCAGCAACGTTACTAAAGTGGTCAATATATTGACCTTCCCACTTTGTCTGCTGATAATCCCCCTGATAGCCTCCATTATGGCCCTGCTTGAAGTTGGTTTGTCTTTGGTGTCCGGTATCTCACTATGAGGCTTTTCCTTTCTGAGCACAAAATGTAGGAAAACCACTACTGGAAGAAGAATTGAGATTAAAAGTCCAATAAGTTGTGTGCGAATGCTCACCTTGTCAAGTTGAGTTGGTAATGGGGTCTGGCTGGGAGCCTGAGTAATCTGGCTCATCATCTCACCCCATAGCGTGTTCATACCCACAGATGTTGCAAGCATTTGACCATGCCCTTTAATCACCTTTGAACCGTAGAAGAGGAAAGGGTTCTCTTCATCAATTGCTGCTAAACCATCATCCAACTTCAAGGATTCACCACGTATGAACAGACCGTCACAAGGTACATTGTATCCCCTTCTCAAGCACACAATGTCACCAATTACAATATCAAAAATAAAGACTTTCTGCCAATCCCCCCTTCTAATTACATCGATTTCTGTCTGACTCTTTTCTGATAATGTCTGCTCATTTGGCAGCTTCATTGAGTTTTCATGCCGGAAGTCGCGTATTAAAGAGGCAACTACAAGTATGATGACGGCACTAATTATTATCACTCCTCCATGCCAACCACTCTTGCCACCTTCTAGCTTGATGCCAAAGCCTATGGACATCACCGCAGACAGGAGGAGGAGAATGACAATGTAGTTGTTACAAGATTTTAAGACTAACTGGACAAAGCTTTTTGCAGGATCTTGTGCCTTGGACAGTGTATTGCTGACGCGTCGCGAACATAGGCCATTGTCATCAGCAGGGATTCCCTTCTCTAAATCAGTGTCAAGAGCTACTGCTATGCCTTGAACACCTCCAAATCTATGCAGTGCAGCAAAGTCCCTGGCCTTTACAATCTGAGCAATATTTGCATGTTGGAGTCTCACATTGTTGACAATTGGATCATTATGAAGCAAGTCATCGGAAACTCGAGGTGATGTGGTCAAGTCCTCAACAATTTCTGTTATTTCCGAATGCTACAAAAATTAAATACTTAATAAGTTAGTTCATAAGCTATTTCAAACATATGATGTGACTGCAGCATTTCAATCTACTAGGAGATTTGAAGTATACTAATAGAATCAAAGGTTCAGTCATCCATTGCCCTTCGATTCAGGTTAACCAGAATCATCTTGTGCCCATACATATTTGAATTTGTGACAAAAGCTATTATGGTTATAGTAGGTTTGCCCGTTAGGTGGGTCTAGTGGTATAACACTCTAGTAAGATCTTACATAGATAAAACATGGAATAGATATTGAATATATATAGATATCTTAGATCTCTTATGAATGACAAAAAGAAGTTGAATAGTTTATGAAAGATTTTAAAACCCAAAAACATGGGAGAATTGTTGAATATGTATGAAGGTCTCTTATCTTAATAGTGACCCGACTATTAGAGTAGAATTTGTGATATAAAACTTTTAAACACAGTTCATCAGAGACAAACTATGGATTGAATCTCTTAATACCCCAACTTTACCTTGGACAGAACACTGAGACATATAGGAGAAATTGCATGGACGCGAGGGCTGTTAATTTTTATAGATGATTCAGTTTCTAAAGTGGAAGTGGGGGTGGAAAATTGTTCATTTGTTAGTAGAATCAAAATTTACCTTACATTAAAAGCGAAAAAGAAAAATCAGGTAGCTATTTGATTTATCATGGTGAAGGACATATGCCCTTTGAGATTGGTATATATTATTAGGCCAAAGCACTATTTCCCACGCAAGTTTCAATGCATTTTCAATATCACACATATGAAGTTTGAAAAACTCAAAGTCTTACTTATGGATTAATTAGATTAAAATTTTTTGTTAAAGGTAAAAGTAAAATCATTATTTTACTAATAATATTAAAAAAAATGTAAAATTCATTACATTGTCCCTTTTAAAATTTAAAAACTAACAATTTTATCTCTATTTAAAGTTTTCTAACTTTGAAAAGTTATATCCCCCTTCCAAACCTAAGTTTTTTTTTTCCTCTCTTTTCTGGCCACCATCTCCAACACCAACAACCTCTCTTCTCCACCCTAAAACATTGGTTGGCATCTCCCTAATCGAAGACAAAGAGATCGGTCTCTTCGTCTCAGACTAAAAAATTTGCAAAGGGGAGGTCATCATGCCCCGTCGTGCACCGGCCAATGTTTTAGGATAGAGAGGGGAGATCATCGGTACTAGAGATAGTGGTTGGAGGGGTAAAGGAAAAAACCTAAGGTTTAAAATTAGAAAATTTTAAGTAAATGTGAAGTGGTTAGTTTTTAAAACTTAATGAGAAAATATAATTAATTTTATATATTTTTTAATATTATTAATAAAATAACGATTTTACCCACATTTTCAATATAAAATTTTAGTGAGAGTTGACACATGAATAGAATTTTAGGTTTTTTAAATCTCATGAATATGATTTTAAAAACACGTCAAAATTTAGGTTAGGATAAGCCCTTTTGCCATATTATTATGATTTCAATGGTGTGTATCACATCACATGTCTGGCTTCATCTTTACATGACATCAACATAATGATTTGATTAGATTGATTTGATTGAATCACAATTTAATAAAATTCAGCCAGTGAATTAATCCGAACTAGAGCCTATAACATTGACCAAGTTCCTTTTTTTGGCATTGTCCATGATAGTACTAGGCCATACAAACTGTCTAAGGCTAGAGCTAGATTTGAGCCGAATTGAGTTAAATTGGAGCTTGACTCGGTTCAATATAGGTGGCTCGAGTTCAAGTTCGAGCTCGAGCTTGATCGAGCTCGGCTAAGGTCGACTCATTTCTGGCTCAAATTTGGTTCAGCTCATTTTTTTTATCAAAACGACGTCGTTTTTAATATACATTAGTCAAAACGACATCATTTTGTATCAAAAATTTTTATTGAAAATCTGACGAGTAACTCGAACTCAACTAAGGTCGACTATTTTCGGGCTAGATCGAGCTGAGCTCAAATTGATTCGATTCGAATCCAACCCTAATCAAGGCCTTGAGGTAAGACCCATAAAAAATTATTAAAAATTTAAAAAAAAAAGCTAAATATTAATTATACATAAAAAAAATTAAAATATTATAATTTAATATGCTAACCCACAAAAAGACATGGGTTAGCCCATTAAAAACCGACATGACATGGCCCAGAAGGTCTTGAGCCATGTCATGAAGCCTCTTCATCTGGTGGGTCAACATGATCTGCAAGATCCGTACTGTAACGAGTCTTGGCACGGGCTGATCCACTAACATGACAGGCTCATTAAGGCTGCCTCGGGACAGGCCATCACCATGTCTAACCGCACCAAATGCTAAAACTAGTTTTAGTCACCTAGAGCAGACTGACCTTCCTTCTGATTCCACCGGCCAGTCCAGCCCGGGTTTTAAAATAATGAGTGAACTTACTGCATTCTCTTCTTTGCAAGTGCCGATGACTGCATAATAAGAGGTAGTGGAAGATGAGACTGCTGCAGTAGCGATACTTAGAGAACCCCTCTTAGTTTTACAGGCTCTCAGAATTTGGCATGCATGTTGAACCAGGAAAATCCGCCTCCAGATGTTTCGTGGACGGTCACCGCCTATAAGCAAGTCTCTCTGCTGCGACTCAATGTCTCGACAATCAGAGCTCATGTTTGACATGTTGCATGCCCGCCTGCTGAACCAGAACTTTTTGTATTATAATACCAAGGAAGAGAAACAGAAAAATCAGTGAAACCCTTTTGAAGATAACCCCAAATGGCTGGCTTTTTTTTATACATAATGAACCATGAAACCTCCTGGAAGCTGCAGTGTGATTTACATTTTTTCCAATTAAATTTCCTCAACACTTGCTGAAAAACTAGGCAGACCACAAGAACAGGAGAGAAGAGCAGGAGGTTGACGCCGTTCTCGTTAGTCAAGAGAAACGTAAGCTAGAAGTCATGCAGTAAATTCAAATTGTACACGTTTAAGTTATTTCTAATTTTTTTTTTTTCCCATGGCCATAACATGCAGACGCGTTTTGATTGTAAGGATGATGGCGGAAAATATCATAAATTTCTTTCAAGTATATAGGGAAAATCAGTTTCGAAGCAGAAGAATGCCAGAAATGTTGTTGAATAATTTTCATTGAGAATTATTAATTATTATTATTATTATCAATAATTAAGAAACGCAAAATTTCGAGGAAGCTTATGGAATATTATTAGGTGACGTGAGAAAGCGAGTCTGATTTTGCTTGGAATTGGCGTGTGTGTCCAGAAGGTGATGGACAAGGGAAAGTAAACACATTATCATTATTCTCTTGTTGGTCAATACAACAAAGTAAACTAGTTCTCCTTATGATATGATTGTAAGGACTTTGGCTTGAGTCCAAGTTTCAATTTGATTGTTTAATTTAAGTTAGATTCGAATTTATTTTTGAGATATTATTTATTTTATTAATGATATTATTTATCTTATCAATAATATATTTATTATACTAATTCACCATATTAGTAATCTCATGATATTTTTAATTAACTTAAATTTAATTTGAATTTGCTATAGGCTGATCATAAAGGATTCAAGTTAAATTTAAACCAATTCATGTTCAAATTCAGTTCAATTTTATATTATTGTTTGCTTTATTAATTCCATATATTCTATAGTTTATCCAGGAAACTAAAGCAAACTTTCCTGGAAATTATGCTGAAGAGCCGCGTAGAATGAAAGAGTTGTTATATGGGCATGAAAATCAATATTACGTTCCTGGAAATTATGCCGATGAGCCGCGTATGCAGAGAATTCAGTTCTAGAAGAGCCGCGTAGACTGAAAGAGTTGTTATATGGGCATGAAAATCAATATTACCTTCCTAGAATTTCTTCTTTGCTCCGCCAGACGTCTTTGCTTCTAATAATGCAAGGGGGTTAAGAGTGTTGGAATTGGATAGCAGTCCGATTCGTATCACCGGTATTCAATTTACCAGTCCTATCAATTCACATTGCTCGGGTCGGTTGACTTTTATTAATGGAAAATTGCAACTCACATGTTCTATGCCAAAATTTTATATAGGCCAAAGGGTCATTTTTTATCCAAGTTTTAATATAAAGTTAAATACATATGTAGAATTTTAAAAATTTAAACATTTATTTGTTATTCAGTTTTTCTTAAAAATCTTAATTAAAGGTAAAAATAAAACTATTATTTAATAAAAAAATTTAAAAAATTAAAGTTTTATTACATTTTTCTCTCAGGTTTAAAAATTTCATAATTTCTCTCTTATCCAAAGTTTTCAAGTTTTGAAAAATGCCAATATCACTCTCAAATCTCTAGGCTTTTTTTCTCCACTTTCCTATGACGGTGACCATTTAAAAACAAGACTGAGAGTCAACAACCATCTTCAATAGATGAATCTTTGTTTTTCTGTCAAAAAAGACGAAAAGGTCTATCTTTACATAGTCGCCATTGCTGGAGAAAAAAAAAAAAAAAACTAAGGATTTAAAAGCAAAATGATTACTTTTCAAATGTTAAAAGTTTTGGGAGAGAGAAATTGTGAGATTTTTAAACTTTTGAAAAAATATAATAAAACTTTAATTTTTAAAATATTTTTAGTAAATAAAAATTTTACCCCTAACCCTAATTAAGATTTTTTAACATAAATTAAATCATGTGTGAGTATTTAAATTTTTAAAATCTTACAAATATATATTTATTTTTACATTAAAATTTAGGTGAAAATAGTCCTTTAATGTTTTATAAATTATTACTTATCCTTACCTCTCATAACAATTTAGCCGGCGTTTACTTTTTAAATCTATCCAAAGTTTAATTGTGCATTCAAATTAAACATGACTAATAAATCGATTGACCCAAATTACGCTAAAATGGCCCGGTCTATATTATGTCGTAAGCCTAAACAAAAGGCTTGTAAGTTGGCCTAGACTAGCGCATGACTGTTAATAAAATAATTAATATAATATAAAAAATTATTTTTTATTAAAATTAATCAACCGACCCGTTTAAGAGTCTTATGTATTTTTTTGGGTCAACCCAGCCCAAAAGCTCATGACCATGCCACCCAGACTGATCCAATCCACTGACACTTTTAATTCGGATGAATCAATTTTAGTATAGTTTGAATTTATAATAGTCCACACTTTACTTATTCAATCCAACTTTAGTTAAAACCTCTTTTAATTCCAATGAAAAGTGTCCTATGGATTGGGAAGAAGTCCATTATCGGCCCATCAGTATGAGCCCAAAATCAGCCATCCGACATTCAAAATCAGACCCTAACTAGAGGCTGAACGCCTCCAGCCAGCCCCACCATTCACCAAATAACGCACTCAGAGAGAGGGAGAGTGATGGAGTGACAACAACAGGATGAACACAGACATCACAGCCTCTGAGAAGCCACAGTACCCAGTCATAGATTGAAATCCGCCATTCACCAAAGTTGTCGCCAACTTCAACACCCTCGATTACTTCTGTTTCTCCACCATTACCGGAGTCTCTGTTGTCGTGGGCAACCTCTCCGGTCCATTTCTCTTCCTCTGCAGCACCTTTTTTTTCCAATTTTTAAATTTTATTTGCTGAAAGTGTAAAGTTTCGCATTTTACTCTTCTTTTTTACGGTTAATGCCAGGCCTTCCTGGGCTGTCGATGGTGACCGGTGGCTTGATCGGGCCGATGGGTGGGTTCATGTACGCGTACCAGAACTTGGCGGGTCGACTCGTGGGTTTTTTCCCTGATGAGTGTGAGGTGGCTAGTTCCCAAAAGCGTGGATTCAACAATTAGTAGTGATTTAGTTTATGATTTTGATTTTGTTGTTAATAAAATTGTTTTACTGGATTATGATTTACGCTGATGGCAGCAATGTGGTTTTGTTTGATGGGTTGGATCCAAGTTTAGACCTTTTTGCTTGAGTTGATGCATCGTTGCTATAAGGAGAGATCATTTCAATTGAAGAACTTATGAAAGCAGTTTCTTTATTTGTCTTTGATGGATTTTATTCTTGTGCAATTCTTTAAGTTTATTGATATCTGTGTTTGTTTGCATGAATAGAAACTTTGAATTGTTTGGAATGGATATGAACTTCCATTTTCTTTGTTTTGATTAACTAGTAAGCTTCTTATAGCCTTCCTGATAAAAAGCAAAGCGAAAGTTTTTCCTTGCGGAATCCCTGATATCTGCCAATCAACATACTTTGTTTGTATGATATACTTCAGACTTTGTTTTAGTAAGGGGTGGCAGTACTTGATGATGCTCTTATGTGCAGGTTTTTGGTTTTTTTTCTCTTGACTTTTTTATTACAAAATTCAGCTGGCATGCTTTCATTTCTGCCTGACTTGAGTATGAACTGAGGTCCCGACTTCCAAAATTCTGTCAGTTTTGCCAACTATGCCAACTTCAGATCAACTTTAACTCTCTATGGTACTAAAATGGTGCATCTATGATTTCTATGATCCATCCTGAAAGTTAAAAGGTTCTTTTATGTGTTCTAAAAGCTTATGCTAAGGTCAGCTCATCTTGAGAAGCATACTATTGCTTGCATTAAAACATTCTGGATTTGCTGATTGGATTACTGAAAACAAAAACAAGGATTCAGGATACAGTTTGATCACGGTGGGCCAAAACATGTTATTGAAAAAGATTTTCATTGCACTTGTTTATGGATTATTACTTGTCATTGCTCTCTGTTGTCAGCCTTTTCTTTATACCCAGCTGTGTACTTTTTTCCAGTAATTCCCAATAAGAGGGAATCCTTTGGAATGAACATCTCGTTAAAGTGTTTGCTGTAGCCATGGTGATGTTTTTGGCAATCTTGGAACTTCTTTGGATGATAGAATTGTTTGAAGATAAAAATATATAACTAATCTAGAACTGATGGATAAATGTTTCTGGTTGATTCTGAAAAATATTGTTTAATTTTGATGCACAATGGAATTTACTGGTATATGCTTTCTTCATCTTGCGCAATCCTCATTCTATATCAGATTTGGCTCAATATAAGCTCATTTTCTCTCATAATTATGTTAGGTCTCTTAACAAAACCCTACTTTGGGGGAAGTTTCTCTTTACTCCCGGGGTTTATCTTTTCTCATTGACTCATTGCTTGCATTATTCATCTTTTCTGATCACTTTTCATCTTCTCTTGTTGATCTTTTGACAAACTCATCGTCACTTGAACAAACTAAATTTGATCTCAAAATAGTCATTCTAAAGTAGAGTTGAGCTCAAGCTTGCTTTAGGTTCAATTTAACCAAATCCACCCACTACTCTCCATATGTACCAATTCCTTAGCTCCACTGTCATGGAGTTTAAGACTTTCAAGTATGTACGTATATCCGTGCAGTCAACAGATTTCATTGATGCACTTGTTTCAATCATAGGTAGGGGAAAAAATAGAAAAAGCAATCTAATTTTTGTCGTTGCAGAAAATCCAAAAAAGAAAAAGTAGTCGCTGAATTGAAATGAGCAATGATTCAAACAGTATAGCAATTGGAACTTGACATGAACGCCATTTGATTATTCTTTATTTCCAAGCAAAAGAAGTAAATGTCATGTTCTTGACTTCATCTCCCCAATCCCACCACCAGACCCGTCCAAAATTTTTTGGGCTTTATTCTACACCCAAAAATTAATTTGTAAATGATATATTATTATTAAAGCTATTTCGCCCCCATATGGCTGTATTCAGCAAATTAGAGTCATTTGAGTTGGCAGGAATTTAAACTTCAAACCTTGTACCTAACCACTTCTCGTTTGAAACATAAAATAAGAAAAGAAATCCTAGTACCTAAATGACGTGCGATGAAAACGACTCCACGTTAACACGGTACGCCCTCCTACAGGCTAACACTGCCCTAGGATGCCTTTAACTGCACTGAACTGAAGTGGAAATTGCTAGAAAACAATTTTGCCACGTCAAAAAAAAGTTTTATAATTAATTAATTACTTAAAAAGCAAAACAAAAAATGGTTGAGTTGCTTTCGAAGAAAGAGAGCCCTGCGTCAGCCTTCCAGGTAGAACAAAGTGTTGAGAAAAAGGGGCTTGGCGTTTTCGATATTTACGAGAATACCAAATGGCCCTGTTTTAGAAACCGTGTGCCCTGTGTCAAAGCGCAGCTCTTTCCGTAGTGTCAGGCCAAGTAATCAACTTTATTCAAAATAAGTATTTATAAAATTAATATCCCTTTAAAACTAGGGATAAAATAAAAGTCATCCAAACTAAATTATTCTTTTAACTCAACTTTCATATCTTACATCAAAATTGGTCTCTTAAATGATTTTTTGTTTTTTTCTAATAATATTTTTTTTTTAAGTAGACTATTTACCAATTTTATAAATCAAATTTGATCTCAAAATAATTATTTTAAATTCAAATCAATTTTTAATTAATCTTATATATAATAATTATATGATATTATAATGTAATATTTCAATATACATACATACATTATTAATATTCCGTATATCGAGATAAACAAAGAGACATTTGGATATAAGATTATTTTAAATTTAAATTAAATAAATTTAATTCAAAACTCAACTCAGTTAATTATGATTTGAAACTAAATCATGCTAATTGTTTATGTTGACTCAGTAAGTAGTGTCTAAAGGTAAAAATAGAAAAAAAAATATTTATGGCGTTTGACCAAAAAAGGATGCTTTTAAGTCGTGAAGACCCGAAATTTCAATTCGAAATGGTATTCATGTAAATAAATCAATTATGGAGGGCGATAATTGATATGTAGCTATAAAAAAAATATTAGTTATCATTGTCGAGCAGGCAACAGACATTTCTGCACTATACAACTGTTGGTTGGTTGGTTTTGTTAAACTCAATTTCTTGGAGAAGAATCTGATACACAATCAAAACCTCTACTAAGTTTCGCTTTCAGGTATGCTAGAGCTATCAAGACTTGTTTTGATGTGGGTCTGTTTATGTTTTTGCTCAAAATAAAGGTTTGGTTTTGATGGGTGTTGGAATTGGTTGAGTGGTGTTTTGAGCTCGAGTTGAGGTCAAAGTTTGATTCTGTTGATGTTTATTTGTGCTTTGGGCTTCTGGGTTAGTGTTATAATTCATGAAAATTTAGTCCTTCTATGTATTGTTTTGACATCTGCATGGTTTGTTTTGTTCTTTTATATGGTTTCTAGTTTAGAAATGAATTAGTTTTTATTCAAATAATTAAATGTAAAAGAGCATGGTCGGTGGCTTTGTGGAGTTGTATATTGCTTGAAATCTGATGGTGTTTCATAGATTTTGTATGATTAAACTTGTAATTGGTGTTCATTTGAGAAATTAATTGGTATGGTTTACATATATCTCTTGATTTTTTTTTTAAAATTCAATATTGATTTTCCTTTTTGTTTTTATGAATTCTCTGTCTCTCTGTGTGTGTGCGCCGACCTTTTTGAGTTCCATGTCCACTGGATGTACTTTTGTTAGCTTTAAAGTGCCTTTTCCTTTTTATTTGGTGGCTTCAATTGTTTTCATTTGATGAAAATTGAATCAGTGTCCAGACTCCAGAGCATTTAATTTTGTTCATGGTAAGTAGCTTTTAATGAGAGTTGACTCTAATTTCGTGGTTTCCAAGTTTTCCAGATTGTTTTAACTTTTAACTGATGTCAATTCTAAGAATCCTCTTTGCGTTTGATGATTTAGCGCTTACTATTAAAAAGATCAGTTGCTTAAAAGAAAACTTTCATTTGCCTGTTTTGGTCGTTAGCTGTAAAGTTCCTGTTGGGAATTGTCTTCTTGTGATCCTTTGATTATTTTGGTTAGAATTTGTAAAGTTAACTGGTATACGGAAATGGTTGAAAGTGGAGTCCTTTGTGTACTGAGGATTTTCCTTTTTCTCATTTTTTTGAAAATGAAACTTGTGAACTGGAGTTCGGAATTGAATGGATTGTGTATAACCTTTATTTCTTTGTTCTCTTTTCAGACTGAGCTAATTCTGTAATGCATCCAGTATGCGAACCATAGCAGTTTGTGACCAACATTGGTGCTGACAATTGACAAACAAAAAATCTAGCTGTGTTTCAAGACCATTGGGTTCTTAACTGCTATGGAAAGAGATGGTGATTGGTAGCATGTCTTTTTTTCTCATATGAGTACTCTTGCTAAGTCAGCAATATTCAATTTGAAGGAGCTGCCGATATAACTTCTACTCTTCATTCTTTGTGCTAATTCAATTAGTGGGATTAGTTTTAGATGCAAACATCTCAGAAACACCAAAGTTCCTCTGGTGTCCATAGATCACTCCACCAGCCTGTTCAAGGGATTGAATCCTATTGCTTGCCTCATATCCAAATTCTGGACAACAATACATGCTCTGATGGCTGCAGCCAAGGAACCAGTGGAGACTCTCAAACCTACAAGGAGCAGTTCTATACCTTGGAATCATCCATTGCGACTATTGCCTATGATTCTTCGTCTGCCGTCAGCATCTCATCTAACAGGAGTCCCCTTACACCACTAGGTTCTCAGTCATACCTGTCAGATCCTCATCAGTCCCCTGACAATGCTTATGGATCACCCATGAGCAGATCTTCTGGTGTTGATGATGGCAATAAATTTATTTACAAACTGAGAGAATTGGAGAGAACATTGCTGGAGGACAGCTGCAGCTGCTGTTTTCAGAGTGGGGCTCATCAAGGCATTTCAGCACAAAGTAGGAATTGGATGGAAATGATCCCTGGGCTAAACTTGAAAGAGGTGCTGGTGTACTGTGCTAAAGTGGTATCTGAAGGTGATCTATTAACAGCAGCTGATTTAATGCTTGTGTTAGAGCAAATGGTGTCAGTCTCTGGGGAGCCAATTCAACGCCTGGGGGCATACATGCTGGAAGGGCTTAGAGCAAGACTGGAATTCTCAGGAAGTAAAATCTACAAAGCGTTGAAGTGTGAACAACCATCAAGCTCAGATCTCATGTCTTACATGTCTGTCCTCTTTCAGATCTGTCCATACTGGAAGTTTGCTTACACATCAATGAATGTTGTTATTGGGGAAGCTGTGGTGAATGAGCCTAGAATTCACATCATTGATTTCCAGATTGCACAAGGCACCCAGTATATGTACCTCATCCATGCACTTGCAAAACAGCATGGTGGGCCCCCATCTATCCGCATTACTGGGATTGACGACTCACAATCACTTCATGCTCGAGGAGGAGGTCTTGATGTTGTGGGGACGAAGCTTGCGCAGGTTGCTGCAACATGCAATGTGCCATTTGCGTTCCATGATGCTTCTGTGTCTGCTTGTGAGATTGAAAGAAAACATCTTATAATTCAACCTGGAGAAGCTATAGTTGTGAATTTTCCTTACGTATTGCACCATGTGCCAGATGAGAGTGTGAGCACTTCAAATCCTAGAGATCGCCTGTTGAGATTGGTGAAAAGTTTGTCCCCCAAAGTTGTGACCATTGCTGAGCAAGAGTCCAACACCAATACTTCCCCATTCTTTCACAGGTTCTGTGAGACAATGGATTACTATATGGCTATGTTTGAATCAATTGATGTAGCTTGTCCAAGGGATGACAGGAAGCGAATCAGTGCAGAGCAGCACTGTGTGGCTCGAGATATAGTCAATATGATAGCTTGCGAGGAATCCGAAAGGGTGGAAAGGCATGAACTTCTTGGAAAGTGGACACTACGATTGAAAATGGCTGGATTCACGCCGTATGCAATGAGTCCTTCAGTGACCAATGCTGTTATAGCTATGTTGAAGGAATACAACTGCAATTACAGAGTTGAAGACCATAACGGGGCGCTCTATCTTGGCTGGATAAACAGACATATGGCAACTTCTTCTGCTTGGAGGTGATAAATAACAAGCTGATAACCTTTGTGGATAACTCACTGTTTTTGTTCTAACTTTTTGAAACTGAGTCAGAATGATATTTGTAACTCAATACAGCCTAGCATAGAGCAGGATGCCAACTTTAACTTCAACTTCACTGTAAATTCCCATCTTGGAATGATACTGAGACTGTTTTGAGCTTATTTTGGTCTACACCCATTTAAGAATTGAAATGTGCCCAAGAATTCGTTGAATATTCATTTCTGGATTACATTATGACAGTACGTGTTCTAATAATAAATAATAATTTGTGTATTAACGATGAGATATTATTATATGATTGAACGATCTTAGATTAGGAAAATAATATTCTCTATCTATTTCATTGATTCATCAAACAACTTGCACTACATATTATTAGTAGAGTGTCATAGCAAAATTATCTCAACTTACATTTAATTAGATACAATGACTATGCAAGTGTAAGGGACAGAGTAGGGTTTAAGGTTTACATATATGGTAAAAGAACAATGAAATGTAAAATAATATAAAGATTAGAAAAAATACATTTAATATTTACTCAGAAAAAATTTTAAAACTTAAGAAGAGTTGACTCCATGGCATATTCTCAAAGTAAATATATTATATATACAATTACATTTTCATTTACAAATAAAATTGATGATGAATATTAATGGTTGTTACATCATTATTTTATTAGATAAATTTAAATTTAAAATAAAATATATAATTAAATCATCTAATCACATATCTACACCTTAACGCTAAACAATCCGTCAAACATTTTGTTAATGCATATAGTGTTACCGAGTGTCCCTTCTAACAATGGAATGACACATTGTCATATCGGAAGCCTAAAAACGTCACCGTTTAGAGGATAAAAAACCAGAATAAGTTAGAATAGCAAGTAAAAGGCAAAAAACGAACCATTTACAGCAACACATTGGTGTCAAAAACTGATTTGGCAAATTTATCTGCCAAAAGGCCAAAACGGTTAAAAAGGAAAAGACGCCAACTGGGTTCGATCGTACGTATGTATCTACAACTCAATTTAAAAACAAATCATTTCTGTTCTGTTCTGTTCTGTCTATCTTAAGTTACAGCACAATCATCCCAGGTAAAGTTTCGGCCTTTTTCATGAGATCTATGTGATGAAATCATGATAAATTGATGTGGGGTTTTGTTCTTTTTTCATGTGATTGAATTGATTAAACCCACGTGGGATTGTTGCAATTTGATGGTTTTGTGTGATAAAGTCGGAGTCTTGTTGCAGAATTTTAGAGCTTTGTTGTTGTTGTTGTTGTTGAATGTGAAATGACAATGGAAGGGGTTGGGAGATCAGAGTTGAGGAAGTTGCAGAAGGAGCAAGAAAGAGAACGACGACGTTTGAGGGATAGACAAAGAAGACAATCCATGAGTGTTGAAGAGAGGGAAAAACATCTTGCTAGACGTCGAAGAAATTACCAACTCAGAAGATTAAGAGCTGGAATTGGAACTGGAACTGGAATTGCTTCACCTCAATCTCAACAGGAACAAGAACAAGAACAACCAACTCCCTCAACCGATCCTATTACTGCACAATGTAACAATCATTTTCTTGCTTTTGAGTCTCTTCAAGCTATCACTAACTCTCAAAGTGAGGTTTTTGCTCTTATTGTTGGTTTATTTTAAAGGAAACAACTGCATATTTATGATATTTTATTGTCAGGTTTGGAGGTTCCAGTTCATAAATTGGCCCAGTTTTCTGGGCAGCTAAGATTGAGTCATGTAAAGAATCTTGCACGGTCATTGAATGGTCATGTTGGTGAGAGTCATGTGATGATTAAGGCAAATGAAGTTTCTACTGGTAAGTTTCAATTGCATCAGGTTTTTGTCAATGGTATTTTTCTGCTTTTGATTTATGTGTTTGAGATACAGATAAAATGGCTAAAGGGTTGAGGTTAAATCGTGTTAAAAATCTTGCACGGTCTCTGAATTCTGCTGTGAAAGGGAGTTCCAATCAAACCACCCCAGACGGATAGGAAGGTATGAAGCTGCTTTCAGTTTCAATTAGAAGATGGGAAATAGATTTGTATGAATGTGAATTCATTGTGAAATCTTTGATTTGGTTGAACAAATTCCGATTTAAGCAGAGAGATTCTACTTGGGCAAGTCAATAAGATTTTGGTATTACATTTCAGGATGAGCCTCTTTCTGGTGCTAATTTGGTCTGCAACATATGAGGATGAAATTTTTACTTGGCTTTCATAATGTCTTGATTGAGGATGTTGTAAGTTGCTTAGAGAGTGCAAATTTCATCTGAGCCTTTGTATATAGCTGGATTGAAGAAACATCATATTGGCACTTCTAAGGATGAAAACTGCTTAGCAAGCCTTTCCTAAATCCAAATGTCTTACTGTGCTATTCTTCCTCAATGGATTAAATTAGTTTCGGGAATTGGATGTAACCTGTAAACATTGTAACATGTCAGTTTTTAGCTAAGGATTGGATGAATTGTTTACCTGTGTTTGTTTCTATACGAACTTTGGGTGAATCACCCCCTAAATCCTACATCAAAAGCACATATTTTCCATTTGAGATTGTGGATTGGAATTATAACATACCACCATGCTCTATAGCTTACTAGCTCCTTGCTAACTCAGAGGTGAACAGTATAATATTAGCGTCTCCATCCACACTACACAGTTGCAACTGGTAACTCTTATACCAAATAATCTGAATATTAGAAGAATTACACCTGAAAACTAGCTATTAAAATTAGGAAGTCTGAATTATATAAACCTCAGACTTGAAACTCATATTTTTCTACATGAGATCTAAATTTTAGACTTTGTATCTGTGATCATAACAATTTCCTATGCATGAATTATTCAAAACTTCTTGTTTTTATTAGATAAAAAAAAGAAAAAAAATTATGTTTTCTGTAAAATATATGTTACTTAGATGAAGAATTTGGTTCATACCGTTAACAATGCTTTTGGTAATGCACGTCTAACCAATGAATGATGGATGAATAAAGTTATATGGTTTTGTTAAACTCAAACTGACAATTTATCAAGAACATGAATTTTATTGTAAAATTAATAAAAAATGATAACTAAAAGAAATCAGAATGAGGAAAAGGATTTGTCAAGCCATAGTCAATCCTGACCTGTGTCTTTTGTGGATGTTGTGAAATGGTCCCAGAATAAGTTATAATAGCATCTTCTTGAACCTCTAGTGGTAAGCCAGCTACATTGACAAATAGCCACTTCTTACGACTAGGACCGAATTGTTTGTGAAACTTATTTAACATCTTTTAAAAAAAATTCCCATATATTGAGTACAGTGACTTTTATGGTTCAGTGGTTTTGTTTTGTGAATTAGTTTAGAGTCATTAGTTTTGTTTTGTTTTGGACTCATTAAGAGAGTACCTCTCCCTTCTAACTAATTTGTAAGGGTATGGTCTAGTCTTTTCTTCAATAACACGAATGACTATATTCATGCGCTTCCCACTCTTGATATCAACACAAAATCAAAAACCTTGCATGCTTTTTTCATTTTGCTACCCATGTCATGATGATTCATTTTGAGTCATGACACTCTACACCACTTAATCACGTGCACGCCCTTGTGCATGTATCCTGCAAATGTCACCTTCCCACATCTGAAAATTTAGCTTGCAACACAACTCTTAATTAAAAGGATTCTCACGACTATCTTGTTGTGTCAATCTCTTATGACAACTTTAAAGACTTCTGTTTCCATCTTTGACACACACAAGCACCTCTTAAGATGCGCTACGACTTTCTCTCTCATATCCTATTATTTACTCCCTCCTTCCAGCTCTGATAATTACATTTACTCCCTAATTAAATATTTTAAAAAAATTATGCTCAAAACAAATTGTATTTCATACGGAATAGCGTTCTGTGGTGGATAATAATAATTATATTTATTCTTTAACATGGAATAAATTATTCGCTGAAGAACAAGAAGCTTTCGTAGCTCAGATGGTTAGAGCACCCGTTTAGTAAGCGGGAGGTCTTGAGTTCGACTCTCAACGAAAGCAAAATTCTTTTCCCTTGTTTGTTCAGTTCTTTTTGCTTTTGTTCAATACGCTGTGATTGACAAAACTTCTACCTGTTTATCACTGTCCAACTTCTACAGCCAATTGTTTCTTCTGAAAAATGAGGTGTTTACTTTATCCAGAAACATGGGACTGATATCAGTAGTGTGGGTGGATTCAATCCAAATTGTTGGTGCTTATATTGTTATTTCACTATGCTCGAATTGGAGCTTGCATTGTTGGGGCTTTTTTTTATTTTCTGATGATTCTTATTCTCTCTCTTCCAATAATTCTTCTTCTTCAACTTAGACTCAATCCACCCCCAATAAGAAGAGATTGAGATCTAGCTTGTCCTAGTAGATACTGCAATAATGCACTCCCCAGTATACTAACGTCTCCTAACAGAGAGCCTTCATCGCCATTCCAAAATTGTGGAACACCGTTTCAACATGTTATAAAACACATTCATTGTCAGATTCAGAGTCACTGCTTTGAAATACAGGACTACACCCATATAACTGTATAAATGATGCATAGAGATGCAAATTGATTCCAAATTTTTGCTGCTTTTGATCCTCAAAGGTAATTTGTGTTATGGCAAGTGGGATTAAGAGTGTTTGCCTAAACATTTCATATTTTTGATAAAGCTGCTGAAACAAGCATCCAAGACTCTTACAATTGGATATTCAGGCCACAATCATGTCAAGATATGATTAAAAATCATCAGTCTTAATACAATCAAATAGTATCCACATATTCATCAATTTCCAACTCCATTTTTTCCCTTCCAACATACATCTTGATGGCACAAATAGCCCAGCATTGTCTATATTACAATCAGGGCCACAAGTGATCAAGATCCTATGTGCAACTACAAAGCAGTCTTTAACAAATCCGGCTGAATGCTCAAGGAAGATCTAGATTTCCTAATAGCATTGAAGGGCTGAACTACTCTACACATAATGATTCACATTTAGACTTCTGTGACTCTAGAACAATTCTAGCAGCTTCTACAACTACTTGTCCACCAACATAGTGTTGGCGGCAAACAGGCATGTAGATATCAGATCCTCCAATCAGTTCTGTCTGTGTCTCTTCCGTCTTCCTTAAAGTAAAGAAAGCACGTTTCCCACAGAATGCGCATCGAGCAGTTAATTTAGTAACAGAATCAGCCAGGGGAATTATATCAAGCACAGAACCAAAGCTCCTCCTGCCAAGATATTTCTTGCCATCAAAAACAACTAATATAATACAAAAAATGTTGAGGCAAACAAATTTCTCTAAATATGTGTGCAAGGAATGAGAATCGGGACATTATCACACCTCAAATAGTCACCATCCAGTCCAGCAACTACCACAATTTTTCCATCATGATCAGCAGCTTCACGACAGAAATCATAAAGGTCCTCAAAGAATTGAGCCTCGTCAATGCCAATCACATCTAGCTGTCAACATGGACTGGACATGAGCGTAAATTACACAGAAAGATGGCTTAAAATGCAGCTAAAGTCACAACAGGTACACACTCAAAATCAAGATTTATGAAGGTGCAAGCAGCATTCTTGCTAACAGGATTTGTCTTTCATTTTACAGTCTTCATTAACCAGTACCAAGAAAAACACATTTACAAAATGCAAACTACTTATAATCATAGCGATCATACTGATAATTAAATATTTAAAAGACAGCATCCTTTTTCATAACAGAGATCATTTTATTTTTGCACAGGATTACCTTATCATAAGCATCAGAACCAAATTTTTGTTTGAACGATGACAAATTTGCCAGTGCAGAACATGGCAATTTCACTCCATCATGTGTAACTATAGAATCCAATCCATATCTTGTGTCCTTGTTGGATTTTATTACTGCTACACTTCTGCATAAGAAACCAAAAAAGAGAAGAGATAGTAAGAACAAGCCCAAGTATACTTTTAAATATTTCATTCCAGTTTAGCATAAAAGCAAATTTGTTGAAAATCCTACATTCTAGTCAACCTGATGGATGTATGTAAAAATCATCATAGTAATTATAAACAGAGTCTTAGTGTAAGGTGTTTGGATGACAGTATGCATTTTGTGCCCAATAAGATCTTCAAATAAGACCTAAATAACAAGCAAATCTAAGCGATATAAAAACTATTAGTTAAAAACAAAGATCAAGAAGCAATTTAGTCACTGAATTTGGTACCAAGCCAGTGAATTTAGAGGCGAGTAATAAAAGTGAAAAAAATATCTAGAATCTTAAAAAACAAATAAATATGTAAAATAAATATATAAAAAAATTGGATGAAGAAGAACTGAAGAAGAAACAAGATTCATTAACAGTAATTCAACCTTTCCTGCCCTCAACTTGTGATTATAGTTTTAAGGTACATAGAAAAGTTTATTCGAAACATCTGAACATTGTATAATTCATTTCCTCCTGGTCTTCTACCGAGGAGAAGGTGATAAGTTCTATCCATAAGCCTCACATTCCAACCACCCAGGCTTTCTGTATCTCTTTTTACACTTCAGCAGCCATGGCAAATTGAATATCAATTCCCTCAATTACTGCCTTAGCATAAGATTGGTAGCACAGGGAACAATTACTTTAGGACATCAAGCAGGTTAACATCCTCTTTGATAACACGCATACTTGAAATCGAACATGAATATTGAAGAGTGGTAACAAATAGAGCATTTCACAGGATGTCATGAATACTCAGGACTCCATATCACCACTTTATACAGAGTTCAAACAAAACTCTAACTGAAGACTTAAGAAACTAGCCCAATTAAACATCTAATGCAAATTAAAATACAGCATATTTCAAGCATCATACTATATCAGAGTCCTCCATATTCTATACATTTCCTAACAGCACTAAGGTTGAGACATGCAGAGCCTTACGAACACTCAAAAGGCCAGCATTGATATAACAAACATAGAGAAAAAGAAATGCATGGGAAGGGAAACAATTTCAACAACCTGAACTAGTTGCCACGTAAATCAGGAACATAGCCTGCATCCTTTAAAGTACAAGTCATTTCCTGAGTCATTTTACAGATCTCCTCAGAATATCTATGAGATTTATCACCCATAAGGAAGAAGTGGGCCACTCCTCGAACTTCGATCCTACTATAACCAGGCTCCTTCATCACCCCTATATCTCTCATCTTCCCCCTAACATCTGCTACATTGTCCCAGGACCCAACTGTGGCAAATGTATTAGCCAATACCACGTACTTACCGGCATTTTCTGGATCCAATTCAAAGTACTTTGTTGCTGCAAGCTTCACCAGGTTCATATCTCCATGAATTCTACATGCTCCAAGCAAAGCACCCCAGATTACAGAATGCTCCTTGCAGGGTGACCTCAGAACAAACTCATAAGCCTCTTGCAACTTCCCAGCCCGCCCTAACAGGTCAACCATGGCTGCATAATGTTTCCCTCTAGGTTGGATTCCATAATCCCTCATCATGCATGAGAAATAATACCAGCCTTTACTAACTAAACCTCCATGGCTGCAAGCAGAAAGCACAGCAAGAAAAGTAATATAATTTGGTCTGAAACCTTCATCTATCATCCTCTGAAATGATTCCAGAACCTCTATTACTTTCCCATGCTGGCCATACCCAGAAATCAATGCAGTCCAGGTGACAACATTTCTATTTAATAATTTATCAAATATTAGATGACCATAAAAAACACTGCTGCATTTAAAGTACATATCTATAAGGGCACTATTGGCTACAACATTTTCCCCAACATTACACTTTATCATGACACCATGGGCTCGCTTCCCATGCTCCAATGTGGCCAAAGTGGCACAGGCTCTGAACACTGATGCAAAGGTATATTGGTCAGGTGTCAAACCCTCTTTTCTCATCTTATAATAAAACTCCAGTCCAACTTCTTCAAGCCCCTTTTGCACATGCCCTGTAATCATAGCATTCCAAGATATCAAACTTTTCTCCTGCAACTTATCAAACAGAACACGAGCAGTTACCAGATTCCCTGATTTTGCATACAATATCAACAATTTATTTGTCAAATACTCATTGGGAACATACCCAAGAATAGCCATTTGTGCATGAATTCTTCTCCCGTTTCTATATTCTTTCATGAATATGCACTCTTGCAACAAAAGAGAATATGTCCCCGGTTCCACTTTCACCCCAGTTCGCCATAAAAGCCCAATAGCTTCACTTAACCTTCCCGAAAAACAGAGGCCTTTTAAGGTTTTATCCAAATGGAGAAATTTCTTACAAGAGTCAACCTGAAAGCTGGGAATTTATCACCAGTAATAATCCCACTCCACCATGGAACAAAAACAATTTTGTATTCTAGTCGATTAAATTAAACTTATTATAAAAACAAAAAAATGACCTTTCATGTGAAAAGCTGGTTCTATTTCCACTGTACTATCTACTCATAGACACAATAAGAAAACTGAAACATAAATTTCAAACTAATTCCACAACTCTGCTTTTTTTCCAACCAAAGGAGAATGATTGAACAAAAATACAAGCCAAACCCCATATCACATAAAATAATACAATAAATAAACAAAACAAAGATACTAAAGTTAAAGCAAACCCAGATCATAAAATACCTGCCCTTCTCGGTTTCAGCTTGTATCCTTCGCAGAAGCGTGGTAGTTTTGCCAGCGAACATGGGTCCCACAATGACGTGAATCTCACCTGATGATGAGGAGGAATTAGATGTCTTCGTTAGCAAGCTTCGATTTCGAACAATTAATTTAGGGGAAGCCATTGTGGGTTTAGATATAGAGTGGATAAATCGTAGGGTTTGAAGAGTTGTGGGGTTACAAAAATTAGAGTTTGTGGCAAAAGGTGAGGCCTTGGTGAGGTAAAGGGACAAAGGTGTGTGTGTAAATGGTGGGGCAATAAGAGACTTCATGCTTGAAATAGTTAACATGTGGGCTGTGAGAGAGAGAGAGAGAGAGAGAGAAGGAGAAGAAAGGTTTAGGGTTTTCCTTGTTGAGAGAAGATATTAGAATTTGGCAAGCTTGGGCTTGTCTAAATTTAGGGTTTAGTGGTGCAGTAATAGTATTACATTTCGAAACTTAATTCATGCAGTCTCAAAGTAACAACCTTTGATTAAATGATTTGAAATGGGATAATGAGCAAATAGCTGTATCACCTAATTATATATAATTGCCTCAATTTATATAGATTATTAGCTCATAAGGCTTTTTTTGTATACATAATTTTATTATTAATAGTAAAATTTTGAAAAAATTGGAGGATGATAAGAAATTGAAGCTGTAATAAGTATATACTTATAATATGATAAAACTAAGCATCGATCTGTATATAAATGATTATATGTGATTCATATTACGATGATTTTGAATTAAGAATGAAATAACATATAATAATATCATAATATATTATAATTACTACTTAAATTGATACACACTTATTATAATAATATATATTATTGAAATAGGTGTTTATTATGATTGTCATCATAATTATGTGAAATAAATAATTAAATAATATGATAATATGTCTGTTTGTTAATACTCGTTAATACGTATATGATACATAAAACATTGTTGTAAAATTATAATAAAAATGTGTATTGCAATCCAATCAGCTCAATTTGGTAATGGCTATAATACCATCCATGACTTAATCCAAGTCAATTTGGACAAGGATAATATGCATTGCTTCAATTGGGTGATGTCTCTTCTTCATTCCTCAAGCCAATGAGAAATTGGGAAACGAAAAGAATATAATTGAAGATGAATGTGCTTAGCAATGGCATTATCTTAGTTGTAAGGTATAATTTTAGCTGTCAAACAAGAGACATGACTTACATTATTAAGGGATTTTGCTTCCAAGTTGTATCAATTTATATATAATAATAATAATAATAATAATAATAATACTTCCAGCTAATTTTCAACAATTTTTAGTAATATAAAATATAAATGATCATGATAAAAACAAGACTTGTGTTTAATCATATTGCACCTAATTTTTACACTTTCTTTTCTTACCCATGTGCTTCAAACCCTAAATGAAACTTTTTGCTTTTTTATATATACACACACACACATTAGTATAGTGTATTTACTTTCAAATTGATGAGACTCATGTTCAAGTCTTACGAGATACAAAAAAAACAAAAAAATTATGTTGATTAAATAACTTACATGATTTAAAACTTCAACAGAATGAATTAACGGTCAAATTATATATATATTTTAAAATTTCACTGAAATCAAACTAAACATTGAATTCAAGCTAATCAATCAATTTGGTTTGGATTTTAAAACCATATTGGACACTATCAACTAAGTATGAATAAGAATTCATTACTGCTTGACTACTAAGTATGATACATAATAATATATTAGCCTTAGTGGGGGAGAGAAATGCATCCCATAATTGAGAGGTTGGGCGGAGGTGATTTGATAATTGAGATATTAAATTATGAAAAATGTGAAGCCAAGAAAAGACAGCCTTATAAATGTCATGCATGTGCACCAAAATGTAACGTGAATGTTGTAACGAGCCGTCCCATCCCTTGTGTCTTTCACACATCTCCCCCCACTTTTCTTCCTTTTTTACACTCAAGCCTACTCATCTACAGGCTTTGGCCTTCACCATTAACTAATAAATCAACATATTATTATATAATTAAATAATTTTTAATTAAAAATAAAATAAATAATTAAATTATATAATTTTGTGATAACATATCAAATATGTTAATGTGCATTTATACATATGAAATTTAAATCACCATGTGAACGACACATGTATCCAATTGAAGAGTATAAATGTAAAGGTTGAATTTTGTGTTTTTGATGTATAGGTTGAAGCATCCCCTTGCATGTAGAGAAAGCAAACATGTCTTGAAATAATAATAATAATAATAATAATATTAGCACAAGTGAAACAATAAGTTAAAATGTCAGAATTTCAAGCTTACAGTTAAAAGACTCAATAAGTTCAACTTCATAATTCTTACAAATAGAATTACGTACACATAATATAACATTTTCTATTAATATCTATATTATTCACTTGAGTACACATAATATAACATCTTCTGTTATATGCTCGTATTAAAGTAGAGGATTGGTCTCTGTGACGTGTGACAAATTATACAAGTTTGGTGTTCAAGCTTTACCAAATATTATTTTTTGTTTTTTATATATATATATAACTAAATCAGACTTTCTTTTATATAGGTTTATATATAAAATATTGTTTTCCTTAAAAAAATTGCAACTAAATTAAAATTTCTTTTATATGGGTTTATGTAGATAATTATCATAATAATGGGTTTTATTTATTGAAAAAAGAAAAATTAAATTATACAGGAGATAAAATAAATTAAAATTCATTTATATTTAATTCCTAACATATCATTAAAAATGTTTACTTATAATCGAAAAATCAAATCTCGTATTAATACATAAAATATTAGATATAAGAATATTAGTTTGTTGGTCGTTGAAGTTGATATATTCCCACTTTGGATTAGGATTTTAATGACAAATTAAGTCAAAACGAATCCACCAATGTACATGATTTTGCGGTCAACAAATAGCTTAAGCTCTAAACCTCAATTCAAATTCAAACAGTAAAATAAAACTATATATTTTTAAAAGAAATTAAATGGTTAATTTATTAATTAATTATACACATAAATAGAAGACCACTTTGGCCCACCCACGGATCACAAAATTGTTCAATATCTTTTCATAAAAACAAGATTCGAAAATTGAAAATTGTTAAGGATAGATTCTTATCTTGAACATATATAACATTACTAGCAAAATGTTTTACCTTCAAATATAAATGCATGCAATTCCATCATATTATTATTAAAATAACAAAATAAATTACTATATATATATATTATTTTAAAAGGGTAAAATATTAATTATCCGTATTTCCACAAAATAAACTTGAGTGCATATGCATACTATTTCTGGTAAGCCCTTGATAATGAGTTGCTGGAATAGTCTTTATAAGATTTATTAGTTTAGTGGTCGAATTTCTCTCACTATTAAACTCGAATCAAATTAGTAAGATTTGATTTGATATTCAACACAATTCAAATTGAAATTAAATAAGCGTTTTAACTTAATAACTTGATTTTAGTTTGATATGAATCTTTTTTTAATAATATTATTTATTTTATTAGTAACATTATTAATTTCATCAATAATATTATTCATATCGCCATATAATCTTTTGGTAACATTTTCGACAAGTTTGAATAAGCTTAAATTTATTATTATAGATTTAAACTTAATTCAAATTAGTCTGTATACTTGTTTCAAATCCAACACAAGTATATTTATTGTTTATATATTTTTGAAGATGAAAATATATAAAGAAAAAATAATTTTAATCTGAATTAAGTGAGAGAAACATGAAAACGTAGGGAAATGACCCATGTTTCATCGTCTAGCTTTGCAACTTCCTTTCAGCGCCACGGCAAAAGCCCAAACCTTTTGTCTACAAAAATAAATTATAATGATTTCCCATTTTTTTTATCCGAATCCATTCTCTTGATTTTCTATCTCTCTCAAATCTTCTCTCTCTTTCTCTCTGCTTCAAGCATAAAAATCCATTTCATTTTACATAAAAATCACAACACGGTAACAGAGAGGAAGAAAGAAAGAAGAGAGGAAAAGGAGGGCCTCTCGCCCTCTCTTCTTATTATGCCTCCTCTTAGATATTAGATTCCCCCACTTTCTCGTCTGGGTTCTCTTTCTTTGGTGTTAAAACTCTTTGCTTTTTCGTTTTTAGCTGTATTTGATTGGATCCTTTGTTTTAACCTTTTCACTTCGTTTTAAGGGATCCTGGTTTGTGGTTTGATCCTTGATTGATCGGTTAACAGTTTCATGTTACTGGATTCAATCCAAGGTTGCCCATTTCTATAACATTCATATTAAATTTCCAAGCTTTTGCTTGATTTTTGTTCAGAAGGTAATATTTTTTCTCTTTGTTTAATCTGCATTATGTGTTTTTGTATTGGAAACTTAGTGTTAAATTGTGTTTTATTTCGATCCATTTTGTGCTGTCTTATTTTGCTGATGATTTTATGATCTGTTTAGGATAAGGATCGATTGTTGTTTCAACAAGATGAGATGTTTGTATTAATGAATATTTATTTAATGCTTGATTGGATAAATGATTTGTAGAATGGAAATGGAGCTTGGTAAGCTGTTTATTGGTGGGATTTCCTGGGACACAAATGAGGACCGTTTAAGAGAATACTTCCAGACTTTTGGAGAAGTTTTGGAAGCTGTGATCATGAAGGATCGGGCTACGGGTCGTGCCCGCGGGTTTGGTTTTATTGTTTTTGCTGATCCTGCTATTGCAGAAAGAGTTGTCATGCAGAAACATATGATAGATGGTAGAACTGTAAGTTCCAATTATCATTTAAAGTGTTCTTTTGATGTGATGAATGATAGCATACAATTCAATGATCAGTTTGATTAAAGTGTTGTGTTTTATGGTGCCATTATTGGTTCCGTGATTGTTTTCTTTTTTTTTTTTTGGTTTGAAAGAAAAAAATGATGTGATTTTGTTAATACTTTGGTAGGCTGTTGACTATAAATGCTAAGTTTTTTATTGCTAAAATGTCTTTAGGTAAAAATGACACAAGTAAGATTCAGATATTTTACTTCTGAAATACAGCTTGTTGGTGGTTGCTGATTGTTATCATCTTCAAAGTGCTGTCTCTGGAAAAAGGGAAAAAAAAGAAATAAGAATCAATAGATTGCTTCATCAGTTTTGGAATGACTTTTAAACAATTAGCACAGTCAGTAATATGCTCAGGATATTATGTGGGTTCTGTCTATTTGAAAGAGACAGTTGGGGGTCTTTTAACAAGAGTGATCAATGACTTTGTTTGCAAGATGCATATGGAAAAATCAGTGACACAAATGGAAAGTAGTGTCAGGGACGCAATACATTGTTGGCAAGTGATGATGCTCCTCATAGTTAATATTTTGGTGCTTCAAAATAGACTTTGCATCAGTTTTCATGTTGACCGCAATTCCAACTCTTGAAGTCTCACTTAACAACTTTTTGGGCTGCTTAATCATTCTTCAAGACTAATTAATTGGATTGGGAACTTTTTATATCAATTAATACTTGAGATAAAGAACATAGTGTTTTCAAAACCTCTTCTAGCTAATTTATTTCATGACTTGCATCCCAAGCAATACAAAAACACACTTAGTCATGATGCAAGTGGAAGAACAACTCTGGACTTTTATTAAACTCAAAGTTGCTGGATGCAAATTTCAAGGACCCATCGTATACATTGTAAATGTAAATCTTAAAAGCTCTGAGTAACATTTTTTATGCATCGTATTTAAAGCGTATATTATAACTGTGAAATTTGGTATAGTTCATTTCTCATTATCTAGCTTGATGATTATCAGGTTGAGGCAAAGAAAGCTGTTCCTAGAGATGATCAAAACATTCAGAACAGAAACAATAACAGCATTCATGGGTCTCCTGGTCCTACCCGCACAAAAAAGATATTTGTAGGAGGTTTAGCATCAACTGTAACAGAGGGTGACTTTAAGAAGTACTTTGATCAATTTGGGACAATTACAGATGTCATAGTTATGTACGACCAGAACACCCAGAGACCTCGAGGTTTTGGATTCATTACTTATGATTCAGAGGAAGCAGTTGATAGAGTGTTGCTTAAAACCTTTCATGAACTTAATGGCAAAATGGTTGAAGTCAAGCGGGCAGTTCCCAAAGAATTATCCCCAGGGCCAAATCGCAGCCCGTTAGGCTCATATAACTATGGTCCAAGTAGAGTCAGTAGCTTCCAGAATGGTCACACTCAGGGATATACTTCAAGTTCAGTTGGGTATGGAGTTAGAATTGATGGTAGATATAGTCCAGTTACTGTAGGGAGGAGTCGATTTTCCCCAATTGGTTCAGGTTATGGGATGGGACTGAGTTTTGAGTCAAATTTGAGCCCAAGCTATGGAGGAAGTGTGAACATTACTTCTTACCTTGGCTATGGTCGTGGATTGAACCCTCCATATGGTGAAAATCTGAACAGGTACAGTAGCCCCATTGCCTATGGTGGGAGCAATGGAGGTAATAGTCCAATCCTGAATTCACCTAGCAGGAGTTTGTGGGGAAACAGGAATCTTAGTTATGGCACAAACTCTGCAAACTCGAGTGCTTTAGGCCTTCGAAGTGGGACTTCAGAAATGGATTCTTGTGGCAGCATTGGAGCTATTTGGGGTTCCCCTTCTAATCTTGGACAAGGTGGTGCTATGGGTTCTGTTTATAGTAGTGACAATTTTGGTTATGGCGCTGGAGAATTAAGTGTGGGGTCAGTAACTGTAGGGTATGGAAGAAGTAGTCGCTCTGGTGTCACGCCAAAATCTGTTTTAAATGGTGGTTATAATGAGGCATATGCTGACATATATGCAAGTGGTTCCTTTTATGGTGATTCCACTTGGCAATCTTCGTCTTCAGAACTAGAGGGGTCTGGTCCCTTTGGTTTTGGGCTTGGTACTGCAGCTTCAGGTCTTATGACTAAAAATTCTGCTGGTTATGTTGATGGTTATAGTGTTACTAATAGACAACCAAATAGAGGTAAGATGTTTCTGCTGTCTTACTCTGTTATGTTTTTTGTTCTTTCAAGCTCCCTTCTTTCTTTTGTTTGTTTGTTTATTTTTTGGTTTTCTTCTTGTGATTGTTAATTATAATGTTTATTTTAAGTTTTTGAAAGAAGTCAGTGATCAATGCGTGGAAGGTTAACTGTAGATTTACTCTAACAGCCTATAATATAAAATGCTGGTTTTTCTATTGTGTATAACTTATGCCCCTTGGCATGGAGTCCATTTGTATTGAACGACAACTTTATGGCTTACTGATACTCTTATCGGCTTAACTTCATTTCTTTTATTTATGAAAAAATTAATATTATTTCATCAAAAGCTAAAGGTACAAGAAAAGATCATGAACAACCAGTAAACTGATCTATCAAATAGGAATTAAAGCACAGATTTGATTATTATATGCATGGTAGACAATTACTTGTGAGTGGCATGTTTGATTGTTACCTTCTCGGCATGTGCATTCTTGGCATTGCATATTTTTGCTGTCAAATCTGTTGTTTGTTGGATAATGTTGAACCTATCATTAATGCCTATTGTGCTTCAATGTTTCTTACTTTTATGCTGAATATTATGTTTAGTTTTTGGTGATAATAATATGGTATTTATATTCTTATGTTCATCCATTGATTCAGGAATTGCTGCTTAGGATGATGGCGATATGATTGTCAAAAGTTCATTGTAGGTGAATTATATCTGGTGTGGTGAAGCAGGTGAATGACTAAATTTCTTACATTTTCCTCGTCGAGATAAATCAGTTTATATGAAATGTGATTAGAACTAATTGGTTTCGCCTGTTTTGATGAAATTATAGAAAGCAATTACAAGGATTTTCATTTAAGGTTTGAGCTTGGATTTTCTTTATATGGGTTATCTTTCTTGGGATTTGCTTAAGATGTAAAATCGGATTGTCATGTATACGAGAATATTGTATCATCCATATCTGGTGACACTGTGATACATAAAAAAATCAAGCCTTTTAGATTATTTCTTCTCATTGTTCTGCACTAACCAGCAAATTTGCTGCTTGTTGTCAGTATTTCATTATTTTCTTTGTGGTTTTTGTATTCAGAAACTGTATGAAATGTTGGTTAATTTATTGGTGTGAAGTTCTCAAGGGATCTTAACCAAGGTCCCAAGGAATAAGCTACAATATACAGCGATCTATTTTAGATGGCAAATGCTCTGTCCAACAAATGAAACTTTATATTTCATGAAATATTCTTTTTACTTTTTTTTTTTATAAGGGTAAAGTTATATGTACAAAAAATATGGATACCTAAGAGTACAAATAAATTGAATTATTATTATGTGATTAGATAATTTTATTGTTTACTTTATTTTGAATTTGAAATCATTTAATTATTAAATGATAAATCTGCGTATTTTTTCTTATTAGTACTTGTGGCTTGTACATGAATCATTGTTGTTTTCAGAAAGGAAAATGCTTTTCTTAAGCCTATGAAAAGATGCAGAAACCAACCATCATGCAATTAAAAAGTAAAGAGAAAATTAAAAAATGGAACAAAAAGAAATATTCTTTAATACCATTTGTTCATTTTCTTCTTTGGTTACTGTGATGGAATTTTCTACAACTGTTGAAATTCTGTATTTTCCCAGTAATTATCTATTTCAGATTCTGAACTTGTTAAAAAGCATAAGGGGACTTTTTTTTATTAATACTGATCAGAATACTGAGTATCAGTTACCTACTTAGGGAATACAAAGTTTGGGGCCAAATCAATGTCAAACGAACTTTGATCAGATGGTGGTACTTTTGGCAAAATTATCCTTTTCGGCTATCTATCTCCAGAGTCTTCTCAACATATTTCTGGGTGCATTCAAAGCTGGTTTATGCATTCTATGATTTATTATAAATCAAATATTTAAGCCACTGTTGTACAGAGAACATAAATGGATGGTTTCATATTCTTCTCTCTGCCAATCATATACTACTTGCATGGCAGGGTTTTATTACTCAATAGAGGATAAGAGAGGATATTGATGAACAGGACCCATGACCCTGACCCTGACCCTGATGCAATGTTTTTATAATCCCCTGGGCATTGACTTGGTAATGAGATGACTATGAGTCTTGATCAGTTTGACTAACGATTATAACAAAATTAAACTAAACATATAATTTAATGGCATATGCTATATATTTTTTATCAAATGGATTCGATTAGTGAGACCCTGATTGTGTGGTCAACTTGACACTTATCTTTACTTCTCTAACATGTCTCCAATGCTTCCCTTCAGGTCATTTTCATGGAAGTAATTTCCCTTCAACATCCAATTAGAGGAAGAATATCATCGTTGGATGGTCCATTCTGTTAGGGATTAGTCTGATAAAAAAACCTTTTCATTTGGGACATCCAATGCTATTCTCTCTGGCCTTAGAATCTAACCCTAATATTTTAGTGCCATTTTAACATAAATTTATCAAATGGGAAAACATCATGCAACACAATATGCAGAATGTTTGGAACCAGTAAATTTATCAATGATAAAACAAGAAAGAAATTAAATAAATTAGCAGTTGAGCTAGTAATTTGATCAAAATCCGAAGTTGCAAAAGTTACAATTATGATAACTTTCACTAGTCATTAACTATTTAAACAACAATAAAATTATATGTATATATTTTGGATATACAAAATGATGTATCATTATGTGATTACGTGATTTTGAATTAAAATTAAAATAACACCCAATCATATAATGATACATCAACTGTGTACTTATTTAAGGTATAGATTTAACATTACTCAATAAATAATTTCTTTTCAATTGTTTCTTGACAAAAATGGTAGCCTTTAACTTTTTCTCCCAATGTGTTATGTGTCCACAGCATCACCAACCTGCTTTCGACATTCTTTCCTTTTCCAGGATGTACATTCCTTCTATATACCTGTGGCTGTCTTCATAGCCTTTCCCCTAGGGATCGTTAACCGGTTAGCCAATAGAAAATGAACAACATGAAAAATAGTTAAAAGTAAAAACAACAAAACGGTCAAAAGCAATCCTTTAATAAAGATCAAACAATTCCAACTTAAACAGATTACACAATTTGTTAGGAGAATACTATTAGGTTTATATAAATGGTAGCGTTGTAAAGGGGGAGGGAAGATGAAAGACATTAGGTTCTGTGAGCAGCCTTAGGACTGGTTAGGAAGGTTTTCGATATCTCAAATAGCGGATTTGGGAGGTCTTAACTTATCAGATCACCGGTTTATCATATAGTAAAACCCTTACATCAACAAAATCAATTTTATTTTGGTGGAAAAACTGGCTTGTCTATCACAATCTCCACCAAATTCATCTACAAATTTGACAGAACAAATTTAACTGACCTAAGCACTCTACAAAGAACCCATTTGCCCACTTGAGGACTCTACAAATAACCAGTCCATTTGCTTAATTTGATTGAACCGAATCAAATTTGCTCATCTCTTCTGTAAATCAATCAATCAAAACTTGGGTTTTTCCTCCTTATTTTGTATGTTACCGGACGGATATTAACCCAATCAAGCGGCCCGTTCACAGATCTTGATCGGCCCGACTGACAGCCAGTCAGATTGAGAGGAGATTAAAAAATTTTAAAACAGTATTCAATAAAAAGAATTATGACTTGATGGTATAATACATATTCTTCATCGGATGAGTTGCGTTAGAGTTCTAAGAACTACAAAATTTTTCATTCACCAACTGTCAGCAGGCTCGCGCGCTGGACGGCATGATTGCAACATTTTGTCAAGACCCTCATTAATTTTTAATATTTTCTTTTTACAGGTTTTAATCCCTATTTAATATTTGAAAAAAGAAAAAATAAATTATACAGGAGATAAAATAAATTAAAATTCATTTATATTTAATTCCTAACATATCATTAAAAATGTTTACTTATAATCGAAAAATCAAATCTCGTATTAATACATAAAATATTAGATATAAGAATATTAGTTTGTTGGTCGTTGAAGTTGATATATTCCCACTTTGGATTAGGATTTTAATGACAAATTAAGTCAAAACGAATCCACCAATGTACATGATTTTGCGGTCAACAAATAGCTTAAGCTCTAAACCTCAATTCAAATTCAAACAGTAAAATAAAACTATATATTTTTAAAAGAAATTAAATGGTTAATTTATTAATTAATTATACACATAAATAGAAGACCACTTTGGCCCACCCACGGATCACAAAATTGTTCAATATCTTTTCATAAAAACAAGATTCGAAAATTGAAAATTGTTAAGGATAGATTCTTATCTTGAACATATATAACATTACTAGCAAAATGTTTTACCTTCAAATATAAATGCATGCAATTCCATCATATTATTATTAAAATAACAAAATAAATTACTATATATATATATTATTTTAAAAGGGTAAAATATTAATTATCCGTATTTCCACAAAATAAACTTGAGTGCATATGCATACTATTTCTGGTAAGCCCTTGATAATGAGTTGCTGGAATAGTCTTTATAAGATTTATTAGTTTAGTGGTCGAATTTCTCTCACTATTAAACTCGAATCAAATTAGTAAGATTTGATTTGATATTCAACACAATTCAAATTGAAATTAAATAAGCGTTTTAACTTAATAACTTGATTTTAGTTTGATATGAATCTTTTTTTAATAATATTATTTATTTTATTAGTAACATTATTAATTTCATCAATAATATTATTCATATCGCCATATAATCTTTTGGTAACATTTTCGACAAGTTTGAATAAGCTTAAATTTATTATTATAGATTTAAACTTAATTCAAATTAGTCTGTATACTTGTTTCAAATCCAACACAAGTATATTTATTGTTTATATATTTTTGAAGATGAAAATATATAAAGAAAAAATAATTTTAATCTGAATTAAGTGAGAGAAACATGAAAACGTAGGGAAATGACCCATGTTTCATCGTCTAGCTTTGCAACTTCCTTTCAGCGCCACGGCAAAAGCCCAAACCTTTTGTCTACAAAAATAAATTATAATGATTTCCCATTTTTTTTATCCGAATCCATTCTCTTGATTTTCTATCTCTCTCAAATCTTCTCTCTCTTTCTCTCTGCTTCAAGCATAAAAATCCATTTCATTTTACATAAAAATCACAACACGGTAACAGAGAGGAAGAAAGAAAGAAGAGAGGAAAAGGAGGGCCTCTCGCCCTCTCTTCTTATTATGCCTCCTCTTAGATATTAGATTCCCCCACTTTCTCGTCTGGGTTCTCTTTCTTTGGTGTTAAAACTCTTTGCTTTTTCGTTTTTAGCTGTATTTGATTGGATCCTTTGTTTTAACCTTTTCACTTCGTTTTAAGGGATCCTGGTTTGTGGTTTGATCCTTGATTGATCGGTTAACAGTTTCATGTTACTGGATTCAATCCAAGGTTGCCCATTTCTATAACATTCATATTAAATTTCCAAGCTTTTGCTTGATTTTTGTTCAGAAGGTAATATTTTTTCTCTTTGTTTAATCTGCATTATGTGTTTTTGTATTGGAAACTTAGTGTTAAATTGTGTTTTATTTCGATCCATTTTGTGCTGTCTTATTTTGCTGATGATTGTATGATCTGTTTAGGATAAGGATCGATTGTTGTTTCCACAAGATGAGATGTTTGTATTAATGAATATTTATTTAATGCTTGATTGGATAAATGATTTGTAGAATGGAAATGGAGCTTGGTAAGCTGTTTATTGGTGGGATTTCCTGGGACACAAATGAGGACCGTTTAAGAGAATACTTCCAGACTTTTGGAGAAGTTTTGGAAGCTGTGATCATGAAGGATCGGGCTACGGGTCGTGCCCGCGGGTTTGGTTTTATTGTTTTTGCTGATCCTGCTATTGCAGAAAGAGTTGTCATGCAGAAACATATGATAGATGGTAGAACTGTAAGTTCCAATTATCATTTAAAGTGTTCTTTTGATGTGATGAATGATAGCATACAATTCAATGATCAGTTTGATTAAAGTGTTGTGTTTTATGGTGCCATTATTGGTTCCGTGATTGTTTTCCTTTTTTTTTTTTTGGTTTGAAAGAAAAAAATGATGTGATTTTGTTAATACTTTGGTAGGCTGTTGACTATAAATGCTAAGTTTTTTATTGCTAAAATGTCTTTAGGTAAAAATGACACAGGTAAGATTCAGATATTTTACTTCTGAAATACAGCTTGTTGGTGATTGCTGATTGTTATCATCTTCAAAGTGCTGTCTCTGGAAAAAGGGAAAAAAAAGAAATAAGAATCAATAGATTGCTTCATCAGTTTTGGAATGACTTTTAAACAATTAGCACAGTCAGTAATATGCTCAGGATATTATGTGGGTTCTGTCTATTTGAAAGAGACAGTTGGGGGTCTTTTAACAAGAGTGATCAATGACTTTGTTTGCAAGATGCATATGGAAAAATCAGTGACACAAATGGAAAGTAGTGTCAGGGACGCAATACATTGTTGGCAAGTGATGATGCTCCTCATAGTTAATATTTTGGTGCTTCAAAATAGACTTTGCATCAGTTTTCATGTTGACCGCAATTCCAACTCTTGAAGTCTCACTTAACAACTTTTTGGGCTGCTTAATCATTCTTCAAGACTAATTAATTGGATTGGGAACTTTTTATATCAATTAATACTTGAGATAAAGAACATAGTGTTTTCAAAACCTCTTCTAGCTAATTTATTTCATGACTTGCATCCCAAGCAATACAAAAACACACTTAGTCATGATGCAAGTGGAAGAACAACTCTGGACTTTTATTAAACTCAAAGTTGCTGGATGCAAATTTCAAGGACCCATCGTATACATTGTAAATGTAAATCTTAAAAGCTCTGAGTAACATTTTTTATGCATCGTATTTAAAGCGTATATTATAACTGTGAAATTTGGTATAGTTCATTTCTCATTATCTAGCTTGATGATTATCAGGTTGAGGCAAAGAAAGCTGTTCCTAGAGATGATCAAAACATTCAGAACAGAAACAATAACAGCATTCATGGGTCTCCTGGTCCTACCCGCACAAAAAAGATATTTGTAGGAGGTTTAGCATCAACTGTAACAGAGGGTGACTTTAAGAAGTACTTTGATCAATTTGGGACAATTACAGATGTCATAGTTATGTACGACCAGAACACCCAGAGACCTCGAGGTTTTGGATTCATTACTTATGATTCAGAGGAAGCAGTTGATAGAGTGTTGCTTAAAACCTTTCATGAACTTAATGGCAAAATGGTTGAAGTCAAGCGGGCAGTTCCCAAAGAATTATCCCCAGGGCCAAATCGCAGCCCGTTAGGCTCATATAACTATGGTCCAAGTAGAGTCAGTAGCTTCCAGAATGGTCACACTCAGGGATATACTTCAAGTTCAGTTGGGTATGGAGTTAGAATTGATGGTAGATATAGTCCAGTTACTGTAGGGAGGAGTCGATTTTCCCCAATTGGTTCAGGTTATGGGATGGGACTGAGTTTTGAGTCAAATTTGAGCCCAAGCTATGGAGGAAGTGTGAACATTACTTCTTACCTTGGCTATGGTCGTGGATTGAACCCTCCATATGGTGAAAATCTGAACAGGTACAGTAGCCCCATTGCCTATGGTGGGAGCAATGGAGGTAATAGTCCAATCCTGAATTCACCTAGCAGGAGTTTGTGGGGAAACAGGAATCTTAGTTATGGCACAAACTCTGCAAACTCAAGTGCTTTAGGCCTTCGAAGTGGGACTTCAGAAATGGATTCTTGTGGCAGCATTGGAGCTATTTGGGGTTCCCCTTCTAATCTTGGACAAGGTGGTGCTATGGGTTCTGTTTATAGTAGTGACAATTTTGGTTATGGCGCTGGAGAATTAAGTGTTGGGTCAGTAACTGTAGGGTATGGAAGAAGTAGTCGCTCTGGTGTCACGCCAAAATCTGTTTTAAATGGTGGTTATAATGAGGCATATGCTGACATATATGCAAGTGGTTCCTTTTATGGTGATTCCACTTGGCAATCTTCGTCTTCAGAACTAGAGGGGTCTGGTCCCTTTGGTTTTGGGCTTGGAACTGCAGCTTCAGGTCTTATGACTAAAAATTCTGCTGGTTATGTTGATGGTTATAGTGTTACTAATAGACAACCAAATAGAGGTAAGATGTTTCTGCTGTCTTACTCTGTTATGTTTTTTGTTCTTTCAAGCTCCCTTCTTTCTTTTGTTTGTTTGTTTATTTTTTGGTTTTCTTCTTGTGATTGTTAATTATAATGTTTATTTTAAGTTTTTGAAAGAAGTCAGTGATCAATGCGTGGAAGGTTAGCTGTAGATTTACTCTAACAGCCTATAATATAAAATGCTGGTTTTTCTATTGTGTATAACTTATGCCCCTTGGCATGGAGTCCATTTGTATTGAATGACAACATTATGGCTTACTGATACTCTTATCGGCTTAACTTCATTTCTTTTATTTATGAAAAAATTAATATTATTTCATCAAAAGCTAATGGTACAAGAAAAGATCATGAACAACCAGTAAACTGATCTATCAAATAGGAATTAAAGCACAGATTTGATTATTATATGCATGGTCGACAATTACTTGTGAGTGGCATGTTTGATTGTTACCTTCTCGGCATGTGCATTCTTGGCATTGCATATTTTTGCTGTCAAATCTGTTGTTTGTTGGATAATGTTGAACCTATCATTAATGCCTATTGTGCTTCAATGTTTCTTACTTTTATGCTGAATATTATGTTTAGTTTTTGGTGATAATAATATGGTATTTATATTCTTATGTTCATCCATTGATTCAGGAATTGCTGCTTAGGATGATGGCGATATGATTGTCAAAAGTTCATTGTAGGTGAATTATATCTGGTGTGGTGAAGCAGGTGAATGACTAAATTTCTTACATTTTCCTCGTCGAGATAAATCAGTTTATATGAAATGTGATTAGAACTAATTGGTTTCGCCTGTTTTGATGAAATTATAGAAAGCAATTACAAGGATTTTCATTTAAGGTTTGAGCTTGGATTTTCTTTATATGGGTTATCTTTCTTGGGATTTGCTTAAGATGTAAAATCGGATTGTCATGTATACGAGAATATTGTATCATCCATATCTGGTGACACTGTGATACATAAAAAAATCAAGCCTTTTAGATTATTTCTTCTCATTGTTCTGCACTAACCAGCAAATTTGCTGCTTGTTGTCAGTATTTCATTATTTTCTTTGTGGTTTTTGTATTCAGAAACTGTATGAAATGTTGGTTAATTTATTGGTGTGAAGTTCTCAAGGGATCTTAACCAAGGTCCCAAGGAATAAGCTACAATATACAGCGATCTATTTTAGATGGCAAATGCTCTGTCCAACAAATGAAACTTTATATTTCATGAAATATTCTTTTTACTTTTTTTTTTTATAAGGGTAAAGTTATATGTACAAAAAATATGGATACCTAAGAGTACAAATAAATTGAATTATTATTATGTGATTAGATAATTTTATTGTTTACTTTATTTTGAATTTGAAATCATTTAATTATTAGATGATAAATCTGCGTATTTTTTCTTATTAGTACTTGTGGCTTGTACATGAATCATTGTTGTTTTCAGAAAGGAAAATGCTTTTCTTAAGCCTATGAAAAGATGCAGAAACCAACCATCATGCAATTAAAAAGTAAAGAGAAAATTAAAAAATGGAACAAAAAGAAATATTCTTTAATACCATTTGTTCATTTTCTTCTTTGGTTACTGTGATGGAATTTTCTACAACTGTTGAAATTCTGTATTTTCCCAGTAATTATCTATTTCAGATTCTGAACTTGTTAAAAAGCATAAGGGGACTTTTTTTTATTAATACTGATCAGAATACTGAGTATCAGTTACCTACTTAGGGAATACAAAGTTTGGGGCCAAATCAATGTCAAACGAACTTTGATCAGATGGTGGTACTTTTGGCAAAATTATCCTTTTCGGCTATCTATCTCCAGAGTCTTCTCAACATATTTCTGGGTGCATTCAAAGCTGGTTTATGCATTCTATGATTTATTATAAATCAAATATTTAAGCCACTGTTGTACAGAGAACATAAATGGATGGTTTCATATTCTTCTCTCTGCCAATCATATACTACTTGCATGGCAGGGTTTTATTACTCAATAGAGGATAAGAGAGGATATTGATGAACAGGACCCATGACCCTGATGCAATGTTTTTATAATCCCCTGGGCATTGACTTGGTAATGAGATGACTATGAGTCTTGATCAGTTTGACTAACGATTATAACAAAATTAAACTAAACATATAATTTAATGGCATATGCTATATATTTTTTATCAAATGGATTCGATTAGTGAGACCCTGATTGTGTGGTCAACTTGACACTTATCTTTACTTCTCTAACATGTCTCCAATGCTTCCCTTCAGGTCATTTTCATGGAAGTAATTTCCCTTCAACATCCAATTAGAGGAAGAATATCATCGTTGGATGGTCCATTCTGTTAGGGATTAGTCTGATAAAAAAACCTTTTCATTTGGGACATCCAATGCTATTCTCTCTGGCCTTAGAATCTAACCCTAATATTTTAGTGCCATTTTAACATAAATTTATCAAATGGGAAAACATCATGCAACACAATATGCAGAATGTTTGGAACCAGTAAATTTATCAATGATAAAACAAGAAAGAAATTAAATAAATTAGCAGTTGAGCTAGTAATTTGATCAAAATCTGAAGTTGCAAAAGTTACAATTATGATAACTTTCACTAGTCATTAACTATTTAAACAACAATAAAATTATATGTATATATTTTGGATATACAAAATGATGTATCATTATGTGATTACGTGATTTTGAATTAAAATTAAAATAACACCCAATCATATAATGATACATCAACTGTGTACTTATTTAAGGTATAGATTTAACATTACTCAATAAATAATTTCTTTTCAATTGTTTCTTGACAAAAATGGTAGCCTTTAACTTTTTCTCCCAATGTGTTATGTGTCCACAGCATCACCAACCTGCTTTCGACATTCTTTCCTTTTCCAGGATGTACATTCCTTCTATATACCTGTGGCTGTCTTCATAACCTTTCCCCTAGGGATCGTTAACCGGTTAGCCAATAGAAAATGAACAACATGAAAAATAGTTAAAAGTAAAAACAACAAAACGGTCAAAAGCAATCCTTTAATAAAGATTAAACAATTCCAACTTAAACAGATTACACAATTTGTTAGGAGAATACTATTAGGTTTATATAAATGGTAGCGTTGTAAAGGGGGAGGGAAGATGAAAGACATTAGGTTTTGTGAGCAGCCTTAGGACTGGTTAGGAAGGTTTTCGATATCTCAAATAGCGGATTTGGGAGGTCTTAACTTATCAGATCACCGGTTTATCATATAGTAAAACCCTTACATCAACAAAATCAATTTTATTTTGGTGGAAAAACTGGCTTGTCTATCACAATTTCCACCAAATTCATCTACAAATTTAACTGACTTAAGCACTCTACAAAGAACCCATTTGCCCACTTGAGGACTCTACAAATAACCAGTCCATTTGCTTAATTTGATTGAACCGAATCAAATTTGCTCATCTCTTCTGTAAATCAATCAATCAATCAAAACTTGGGTTTTTCCTCCTTATTTTGTATGTAACCGGACGGATATTAACCCAATCAAGCGGTCCGTTCACAGATCTTGATCGGCCCGACTGACAGCCAGTCAGATTGAGAGGAGATTAAAAAATTTTAAAACAGTATTCAATAAAAAGAATTATGACTTGATGGTATAATACATATTCTTCATCGGATGAGTTGCGTTAGAATTCTAAGAACTACAAAATTTTTCACTCACCAACTGTCAGCAGGCTCGTGCGCTGGATGGCATGATTGCAACATTTTGTCAAGACCCTCATTAATTTTTAATGTTTTCTTTTTACAGATTTTAATCCCTATTTATATTCTCGTTTCTTTGTATTTTAATCTATGAAACCATGAACCGATGGCCTCAAATGGTAAGATAATACGTTATCCTGATCATAATATAAGAAAACAGGAAGTAGGAAACGGGATTTTTTATATGATTAGTTTTGAATTCCCCTTGAGGTCATTTACATTCGTTAATCAACAATCATTCATAAAGAAGAAAAAAAAATTTAGATTTCAACAAGATCAAGAAACTGAACACATGGAGAAGAAGAAATATGGGGGAGTTCATTGAATTTTAATTCACTAGCAAATTTTATAAGGATCGTTACATGTTAAGTTGAACAACATCCAGCTTTTTTAGGCTCCCCATTTTCTGCTTCTGCTGATTCAATTTTCTCTCCTTGTAAAACTACTGTCTTTCCATTTGTCAATGAGGTGGAATCCTTGGTCTTCAGCTCTTGTGACATCATAACTTTCCGGCTTAATATATTGTAGATCTCTTTAACGACAGTTTCAAAGGCAGCTGCAACATTTGAGGAATCGAGAGCTGAAGTTTCCATGAAAAACAAACCCTGTGCCTCTGCCAAGGCCTTGCCTTCGGCGGTGGTTACCTCCCTTGCATCCCTGAGATCTGTCTTGTTGCCTACTAGTATGGTTACTACATTCATGTCTGAGTGTGCTGTGCCAGTAACAATGAATAACTATTAATCCTTTGTTTATTGTAGTAAAGAATGATAAGAATCCAGTAACAAGTAAGAAGGGAAACACAATCATAAAACAGTTTAACACTTTATCAAAAAACAATTTATTCTTGAAACAAGAAAAAAAAGTTAAAAGTTTCTTACTGTGAAGTTCATTAAGCCATCTGCCAATGCTATCAAATGTCGGTCGTCTACTAATGTCATACACCAGAAGAGCTCCAACTGCACCTCGATAATATGCAGATGTAACAGCCCTGAATCGCTCCTGACCAGCTGTATCCCAGATCTGTGCCTTGATTTCCTTTCCATTAATATGCATCTTTTGTGTCTGGAACTCTACTCCTATGGTCGATTTTGAATTTGGGTAGAACTCATCTCTAGCAAATCTTGCAAGCAAATTTGATTTCCCAACAGCAGAATCACCAATTAGAACAATCTTAAAAAGATAATCCTCAGTTTTCTCCTCTTCGGAATAAAAGGCCATCTTCTGAATTTCACAGAATTGTCACTCTATAGATCCATATTAATATTGTGAATTGTAGATCTTTACAGGAACCATGACACTAGCCAAGTGGTATCATATCTTCCCCAATGCAAGCTGAGAGAATAAGCTAAGAAAAAATGAAAATAAAGGCAGTTTTGCAAAAGAAACTTGAAAAGTACGGAAGGTATATGTGAATGCAAAAGCTGAAGTTCAACAATTAGTTAGATGTTAGCATTGGACAGAGTCTTAGAAAATACCTATCTTCTGAATCTAATGTTGAGCTGGTTGCATAGAAGTAGTGACTTCTACTCCACCTATACTTTCTGCCACTTATGCAAGTCTATCTGGACTATATGACAAATTCCAATCTGGCATTCCCAAGGCAAACAAACTCTGAGGTTCCTGCTGAATCAAGCAACATCAGAATCTTAATATATTTACTTAAAGAAATAGAAAATAAAGTGATATGAGGACAAAAACAGAAGCAGAATAATGTAAATTCATTTCCCACTTTTTAAAAATTAATTATCTATCTCCTTTCAAAAGAAACGACAAATGAAAGAAATTCCATATGTGCATATATGCATTTCTGCTAAAATGGCTTGCATATTACACACGAGAAGCTTCCTACAGCCTCTAAAACCTTCAAGCCCCTAAAAGGTTGGTCACTTTATCCCACTGCTAAACCTACTTCTGGCCCATCTCCCACTCCAAATCTTACTTCAGCTCTGCCTCTAAATTGATGATCTTTTTCTCAGCTAGGGAATGAGCTATCATAGGTTAGACAGCACCATGATGTTTTATTCATACATGACACAAAAGTTCATAATTCTACTAATTTAAATCAGAAGTCTTATGAAAAGCCAATAACATATAGAGATGCTAAAAGCTTGACGCTTCCACCAAAATTCCAATCATACTTTCACATTTCTGAGGTGAGTTTGTTGGCTTCAATATCCTATGGCAGCATTTCATAATATGATAAAGAATTTAAAATCAGGACACCAACTTAGACCCTTTGCTATGTCAATCAAAATAGGTTTTACAGAAAACTCCAAGTATTTCAACAAGATGATGCCTTGGAGAGCCTTGAATAGCAGAGAGAATTTTCAGAAAATTACAAAGTCTGCCTCCCCAAATAATATTTTTTCCTTCTCTAGTAAAATGTCAAAGACAAGCGCATCGAGTCTATTTTAAATGATGTGGCACACATAGTCACAGTTTTGTTTCTACAGATTTTACAAATCAAAGCAATATTTCTGGTAACACTGAGTTAAAGAATGAACACGAATTATACAAGGGGAGATAGCAATCTCATGACAGCCTAAATCCCTACAATTCATAATAAGTCTGTTATGTTGGCCAGTTTTTACTTTTTAGCAAGTTCATTTCTTGATTTCTTGAGAAAGAATTACAAAACCTGTCCAAGATAACAACACTTAAAAAAATTGCTGAAGAAGGGCTGTCATAAGTTTCTTAAGGATTCCTCATTTTATATCTCTCTTCTCTCTTTCCATTCTCCTTTTTCATTTACATTCTAAGCAGTCAACATTGCAATAGTTGAGATCTACAACACTAATGCAATAACCAACCAGAACATAGAAATTTCAGCTTCTCCCCAAGCCACTTCCCTACAAAAATTGTGACAACAGATTACTCACGCAAGGAATATGCTGAGCAAATCAAGTTAACCCTAATCACACAATCAATTAAGCAAATAGACGTCAACAAAGATGGCACAGTAAAGCTATCAACTTTTACCCGATCAAACCCCAAGGATCCCTTAAAAAACTTGAATTGGTTAGATGAACTACAAAAATCAATCTAAAAAGGAAAATATAGTAACAACTAACTCCGTCAACCACTTCTTTCCACCAAAATAATCTTGAATCAACACTACTGACATTCACTAAACTTGGCTTCCAAAATGTCTCTCCCAAACAAATACTAAACCATTTTTATCAGCAAATACACTCACTGGAACCATCACCAAGACTCTCTTATTCACTAAACAAAGTTAACTATAAAAAAAAATGAAAATAAACACAAAATTAATAACAGTATACAGGCTAGAGAAGACAAACCCGGAAAATGTACGGATCATATGAGTATTATTAACAAAAAAAAACTTAAAAATTCATATGAATTTTTGCCAGAAAAATGGATTCATTTTATCCAAGGTACCTGTTTATGAGGAAAGGTGACTCCCGTGACTTATCTCTCAGATTTGAGGTGGAATCAGAACCGTTGAAGTGGATCCAAGGGTGGAAATGAAAAGATTGGATAAAGGGCTCGTGTTAGAGAGCCTAAAGAGGCGGTTTTTGTAACGGTTCTTGTAAGAAATCGAGAAGGTATCAAGCGAGGGAGCTGGAGACTCGCTCGCGAGCTGGAGAGAGAGAGAGAGAGCCAGAGTCGAAGAGGCAAATGGAGTGAGGGAGAACACAAGACGCCAAGATTTACATTTCAGTCGCTAATAGTGGGCCTCATCTTGGGCTTTCTACGGCCCAAAACTAATAAAATTTTTAATATTAGATTACGATTGGATTTGATCCAAACTACTCAAGTTTAATTTAAGTTTAAACTGAACAAAACGAGATCATTTTTCATTAAAGGATTTAAGTTTGAAGTAACCCAAATTGAGTTTAAAATATTTTTTTCCAAACCAAACTTAAGTGGGACATGAATAAATGAATAAACCCAACTTAAGAGGTGGATTTGATATTTAGCTCAGGTTTGACTTGAATCACTTTATAACAATATTTTTATCTCGTTAATAATACTATTTTCCTTAAAAGTGATCTCCCAATGATGCTCTAACTAATTCAACGAGATTAAACTTTATATGGTTATTATAGATTTAAATCAAGATTGAATTAATTTATATTTTGGTTTGACCCAATTCAATCCTAAATATTTATGAAAATGGGAAAGAATGATTGTGGGTCGTAGTGGAAGTGGGACAAAGAGCATAGTTGAAATGTAACAGGAAGTACCAAAGTTAAGTTGGGCATTGAGAGTCCCAAATTTGGTTTAAACTAAGAGACCCAAAATGAATAGTTGGTAAGTAATAGAGAGTGCGGTAATGAAGCCTGCAATGGCTTAAATGGTGTAGGGGCCAATAGCTGATGAGACCAACTGCAACAGAAACAGCAATTGATATTCATTCATTCACTCAATCAATCTAATCCAGCTAACAAAGAAAGAGAGAGAGAGAGAGAGTAAAGTAGATAGAGTTGGCTGGATTCTTCAGGAGTGAGGTCGAATAAGGCTCATTTTGAAACCAATTTGAATTTAATTTAGTTTGTGATCAGTTTAAAATTGTTAAATGATAATTTGAATCAAACTTGAAAATAATTTTATTTTGAACCAAATTTAATAGTTGGGATAGAATTCAACCCTGCAAGTGGTCATTGGCCTACATTTGCAATGTGAGTAAGCCTAGTAACTATTGCATTAAATATGGATGCAGGAGCTACCATTAAGTTGTTGCAGTTAGGTTGTTGCAGCTATGTGCAGAAGCACGTACAGAACCCACTCCCAAATTTTGTCTATGTTTTTTGCTTCAATTAAAAAGCCCTAACTTTTCCTTTCTGGTCTTGATTGAGACTCTGCATTTGCTTTGATTACATCTTGCCAGGCTTCATCTATCGTATCATTCATTTATTCACTACAGTTGGGCAGGCAAGTTATCACATTCTTAGACGATTACATTTCATAGAGAACAATCCAATCCCTTGTGTTGACTGTCCCATCCCATGTCAATGGCCTTAGCCCATCATGAGATTGGGTTGGTTGGCTTGCAGGCACCCGGACCAAGTTACTTGGGCCAGAGATCTTTTTATGTGTTTCCATTAGTGACTCTGAAGGTATATTTGAGTCAAATCGAATTTGAATAAAGATTAATTCAAACTCAATTTAAATTTAAAATGACTAGTTTGAATTTAAGTTTAAGTTTTACTCATTTGAACTAGTGAGCAATAATGATAAAGAAAGAGAAAAAACATAAAAAAATAATCTTTAAAGAGATAAATTATAATATCGATGTCAATTGCATGGTCTAAATATTAAGTATAAATCATAGTTTGAATGCTTCGTAATCTATTTCATGTATTTTGTGCTCCAGATACTAGAATAAATATCTAATAAGGTAAAACTATTTCTAACAAAATGATATACTTATTTTTTGTATTATAAATAAGATGAATTATAACAAGTCACATACTTATATTTCAAAAATGCAAAAACAAAAACATTATGCAATAACTTAAAAAAAAAAAAAAAAGCTAAATAGTTAAATATGATTTGGGTAAACTTTTGAATTTTGAGTATTAAATCCTTTACCAACCATACCTTATGACACATAATTAAAGCCCTTAAATTGGAATCATTTTGTTAAATGAAGTTTCATTTTTTCATCTATCCAAAAGCATACAATTGAAAGGTACATGATATGGATGTTTATCTGGATTATCCAAACATTCACTGATTTTATACCTACAAAAATATATTCAAGTTTATTATATGACAAATAATGTGACAATGAAAATTTGTTAACACGGGCAATGTAACAAGTATTTAACTAAATCAAATCATTTGACATATAAATTATGTAATAAAACTTTAATCAAACTCTTCCAAATGGCCGTGTGGGTGTACGGTACCAGTTTCAAGTACCACTTCGAAAAGGCATCGGTTCGAATTCCGTTTGTAACAATTTTTCAAATTATCATTTCCCCACCAATATTTAATGAAAAAATACTGTTACCCTAACTTCAACTAATCCTATATTTGTAATTGCATCAATTACCATTGATCCAACTTCATTTCAATCACCGTTGCTGATTGTTTTACAAATCTAAAAATTTATTGTTATAAATCCAAGTATCAATTAAAAAAAAAAAAAATCAAAACTTTAACCCTAAATTCAATTAGTTATAAGTTTGTAATTGAATCAACTACAACTGATCCAGCGCAATTTCAACCATTGTTGATAATTATTTTACAAACTAAAAAACTTATCATTTGATCCCCACTATCAATTGAAAAAAAAATAAAAAATAAAAACTTTAATTAATTCCAAATATGTAATTGCATCAATTACTATTAAAATTAGAATTAAATTCACATTATTTCAACATAATTTTAATTGGAATTAAACTGGTTTAATGTGATTTCAATCACTGTTAGTGATTATTTTGCTTTGAAATTTAATATTTTATAAAAGATGGATGGGTGAAAAAATATTTAATACAATTTAGAATGTAAAATGCTAATTATAATTATTATATTATAAACATTAAATGGTGAGGGACGTAACGTGATTAATTTGGGAATGATGATCGTTCTCCCTACAAAACCGTATAATCTAAGATTTGATCCACAGAAGATACTAGAACTTATCCACAGTCTGGCTGGCGTGTCGTCTTAACCAGGAAGTCCAGCCTGCCCTTCTTAGCCTTAGGAGAAAATCACGTTACTTTTCACCGAATTTTGGTAATACAGTTGTTACTTTCACTCATACATTGTTCTGACAATAACTCCATTGTCATTCATAAAAAGGTATTTAATTTTTATATTTATATGCACAAATTCTATTCTAGCATCTCCTTTTCTTCAGCAACACAGTAAACACTAGTGTACTAAAAAGAAAGAAAGAAAGAAGCTTACTAAGATTCTGGTAAGATTGCTGTTTCTGTTTGATTCTTAAGACTTGTTTTCATAGTGTATCATCGTTTTCTGCAATATGCATGCATGCTATATTGAACTCAATTTGCCATGTAAAGTCTGAAACTTGGAAGTTTTGATGATAAGATTTGTCACAAGTTGAGCGGTAATTCCATCGGCAACAATGGTTTGGTTTCACGCATGTAATAAATGCCTTTATTTTCATTGGGAAGTTGACCTGTACTTCCCAATATGTAATTAATAAGGGTGATTTTGATTAGTTGTTTGGTTTTAATCTGTTTCCTCGACAATTTCTATCACTGTTTTTTTTTAGTTATTGCAATTTTATTGTATGTAATCCACGAAACAAGTTAATGGTGAATAAAATAATGCCAAAAAATTACGTTACTTATTACTATAAAATGAAAATTTTTATGTGATCAGGGTTTGTTCTTGCAGGTTGAATCTTGGTGGGTTTGTTGCTAACGTTCTCTTGACGCAGTTTTTTGTGTAACAATTATGGTGGAAGTAGGGGCCTCAAAAGCAGATAAGACTGAGTTCACAGAATGCTGGCGAACCGTATGGACGACTCCCTATATTATGAAGCTTGCTTTTGCAGCTGGCATTGGAGGGCTGTTGTTTGGTTATGATACAGGTATAACAATTAAGCAGTGTTGCCAACCGATATTTTTTTATGTTTTGCATATTTTTGAATATGTTTATTGAACGTTGCTGTAGGAGTCATATCTGGTGCCCTTTTGTATATTAAAGATGATTTTGAAGCTGTTGAAAAGAAAACATGGCTCCAGGTTTTTTTTTTTTTTCACTTTTTTGAAAATATAGTTTAGTTAATTTTATTTATGTTGTGTTTAATTGATCAAAAAATTGTCTGTGCAGGAAACAATTGTGAGTATGGCTGTTGCAGGTGCTATCTTTGGAGCTGCCATTGGCGGATGGATCAACGACATGTTTGGGAGAAGAATGTCAATTTTAGCAGCCGATGTATTATTCTTCATTGGTGCAATTGTGATGGCTGTTGCTCCAGCTCCCTGGATGATTATTCTTGGAAGAGTACTGGTTGGTCTTGGAGTTGGAATGGCTTCCATGACTTCACCGCTTTACATTTCAGAAGCATCTCCTGCAAGAATTAGAGGAGCATTGGTTAGCACAAATGGCTTGCTAATTACAGGTGGCCAATTTGTGTCCTACCTCGTCAATCTAGCATTATCCAAGGTATGCAACTTAATCATTATTCTTGAAACTATTTTGTTCTAATTACTTAACCCGTATTCGAAGAATTGCTTATCACTTTACTCAATAAAAAATGGAACTGTTGCTCTGTAGCCGAGCCACGTAAATTTGTGTTTTTGATTTACTGTGCAATTTCAATCCAATATCTTGTATCACTATCAGGCTCCTGGAACTTGGCGTTGGATGCTCGGTGTTGCAGGGGTACCAGCTTTGATTCAGTTTATATTGATGCTCACCCTTCCTGAATCTCCTAGATACCTTTACAGAAAGGTATAATCCGCCATGCAATGTCTTTTTTTTCTTGTTTACCGGGATAAATCCCTCAACCAGTGTTGCTTCTGAACTTATTCAGGAACGTGAAGAAGAGGCAAGGGCCATCCTGCAGAAAATTTACTCTGCTAATGAAGTTGAACAAGAGATGCAATTGTTACAACAGTCTGTTGAAACTGAAAAAGCTGAGGAAGCTATCATTGGGAAAGACAATTTTTCTAGATTAAAAGGAGCTTTTGGTAACCCTGTTGTAAGGAGGGGACTTTATGCTGGAATTACAGTTCAAGTGGCTCAACAGTTTGTGGGTATCAACACTGTCATGTATTACAGTCCATCCATAGTTCAATTCGCTGGATTTGCTTCAAAGAGCACAGCTCTAGCTCTCTCCCTGGTGACTTCCGGCCTCAATGCAGTTGGCTCTATTGTTAGTATGGCCTTTGTTGATCGATCTGGAAGAAGGAGACTTATGATCATCTCAATGTTTGGAATCATTTCTAGCCTTGTTGTGTTAGCTGCAGTGTTTTGGCAAGCCTCAGTTCATGCTCCTTCTATTAGCCCATTGGAAACATCTCACTTTGGCAACAACAGTACATGTCCAGCTTACTCCAAAGCTGCAAATCCAGCAAAATGGAACTGCATGTCATGCTTGAAAGTAAAATGTGGCTTCTGCGCACATAACGGAAATGAAGTAAGTCCCATTACTGTACTTGATTACATTTTCCCCTCCTCAACCGCTTAATTTTCTTACTGATTGGGTTCATTTTATGACTATGTTCAATTTTCAGCACCTTCCTGGAGCATGTTTGCTTGATGACAAGTTAAATGAGGACAAATGTGGTGGAGAGCACCGTACATATTTTAAGGATGGCTGTCCAAGTAAATTTGGGATCCTTGCAGTCATCCTCCTTGGCTTATACATTATAGTTTACTCACCAGGGATGGGAACAGTTCCATGGATTGTCAACTCTGAGATTTATCCATTGAGATACAGAGGTATAGGTGGAGGCATTGCTGCAGTTGCTAACTGGACATCGAATCTCATTGTCAGCTTGACCTTCTTAACTCTTACTGAAGCTCTTGGTTCCGCCGGTACTTTCCTTTTATTCGCCGGATTTTCCACCATAGGACTCGTTGCCATTTACTTCTTGGTACCGGAAACTAAAGGATTGCAATTTGAAGAAGTTGAGAAAATGCTTGAGCATGGCTATAGACCTGGCTTGTTCAAGAGAAAACCCGAGGATGTTCAGGGTTGTGCTTAGCCTTACTTCTTTCCTTAATAAGTTACTAAAATTGCCCATTCAACCCATTTTAATTGGTCATATGAATGAGCATAGTGTCTAGTTGGCTTTAGTGTATGTGATTAATAGTCTAATATTTGATTTTTGAGAGACACAGTCAGGCTCGAGTTTTATTCAATCTAACATGGTATCCTATATTTTATTAAACAATATTCTTGTTGATCAGTGTTTGATACTCAGATCGTGTTTTATTGATTTATATTTATTAGACAATATTCAATAATGAATGCGTCCAACCAATGGATGGTATGTAAGAAAATCCAGATTCTAATCCCTTTTATCTGTAATAATTGAAACCATGTTGATATTAGCATGATGGATGTTATGACAGGATTTGCATCCCTTCATTCTCAATAATAAATTTTAATCATATTAATATCAGCAAGACCGGTTTGATCGGAATAATCATGAGATTTAAAACAGTTTGATCGGATTAACCGCGAGATGTTTCATTTTGTTCAACTACTTTGTCAAAGATGGTCAAACGGGTACAGACTGTTTGGTCCACCACTGGATGTAAAATCCTGTCTGCAGTAAAAGCAATGCCGACACTTAGGAGATTCCAAAACTTGTTAAATTGACTGAGAGGGAAGGCATTCAGAAAGAAAGACACTGCACTTCCCTGCCAGCTAAGGCATCATTAGTAACGACAGGGAAAGTAATTCTCAAACAAAATTCTATAAATCTATGGTGGGGTTGATGGTAGCGGTTGGTGGGGTGGCTTTTTGTTACTATCTTTGGTTCAATGAACGATAATTGGATCCATGAAAACCACCGTCATGTCTCCTCTCAATATCATGCCACAGGGAACCCATATGGACGTCAAAGGCTAAAGAGCATAGTGATATGTCACAATCCAAAGTGCGAGGCTACAGATCCCATGCAGGTGTCAAAGTTGCAAAGCCTAATGGTATATAATGATCCCAAATGCGAGGTTAAGGAGTGTAGTGGTATATGACTTTGAACTCTAACTTCATTGGCTACACTGAGATTCCTATCATTTTTGCTTAGATTGCAAGTTCTGATGCCACCAAGCAAACAGATGAACAACTTTACACCAAATATTACCAACCAACCAAACAAACAAACAAACAAGTTCTAGTGCTTATGATGATCAGGATGATGTGTATTATAATAATCTGCATCTTCATTCAGGAAAATTTTTTGACAGAAGTTGGATTATCTGAACGAAACAACAAGGACAATAACCCAAGATATTATTACACCCAAAAACCCACAAGGAAATCACTAACCCTCCACCTCTAGAGAATCAAAATTCCAAAACCTAGATAAAATTCATACATCTAAAGGTCAATTGATTACTCACTACTCTCTCCCTGATACATATATATATAACTTGTTTCCAATTCTACATATGATTTTTCCACCACATTTCTCAACCACGCTGTACAAAATCATCAGCAAGACACTCCCTATGTACATCAAAACAACACCTTACCACTCTATGGACTCGACGATGAAGCCTCCTGTCTTGGCTCTCTCAGATGCCCCAGAAGTGTTTCAGCCTGCATATCACAACCAAGGAATATTAGCACCAAGCTATTTACAAATCACTCATACACTTCAACAAGTTTAAAAGCCCCTATATATGTAATGATCTTTTTGGTAATGTATATATGTAATGGTCTTAATCCATGGTTCAATTAAATTACAGATCCCAGACGAAATCAAGCTGATTACTTGGATTAAAAACTCTAGTTCATAGCATATGCAGCATATATTTCAGTTCAACCCAACCAAAAACTATCAAAAGACTCACAAAATGCATAATTCAACTAAATTGTCAACTTTAAATTAGCTTAAAAACAGCATTAAAATGTCCTCATCATCATAATTTCAAGTCCTTCTCAGAATCTCTATACACATAAAAGACTCACAAAATGCATAATTCAACTAAATTGTCAACTCTAAGCTAACCAGAGATTACAAGCAAAATCAATGAATCAATTTAAATCATCTCACCTTATGCTTAGCTCTTACACTCCCCGTTTGCGAAAGTGCTACAAGCGGAGGAATCCCTCCTTCTCTAACCAGCAACCCTCTATTCCTCACACTCTCAGCACAGAGCTGCAACAAAGTCAGCACTGCAAACTCCTTCCCCTTGACACTCCCATCTTCAATTGCCTCAACAAGAGCAGCAATTCCATTTGCATCAACAATGGCGTCTCTCCCCTCCGCGATCCCCGCCAACAAGCTCAACACCACCATGGCTTTCTCCGCCATTCCCTCACCTTGCCCCACCAAAATCGCTACCAAAGGCCTCACCGCCCCAGCGCTTACCGCCCTCTCCTTGTTCTGCTTCAACGAACAAAGCTTATACAATGTCGTTAAAGAATCTTTTTTCCCTCTGTTTGAACCGCTTATTAGCAATGAAACTAATGGTGGAATTGCCCCACACGCGCCTATTGAACTTTTATTCTCTTCTATCAGAGCCAGACTCAGCAAAGCACAGGCTGCATTTTGCTTCGAAGTTTCAGTACCGGTTTTGAGAACATAGACTAAAGACTTTATCGCCCCCGCGTCTGTGATAAGGGATTTGTTATTCTCGTGCAAAGAGAGGTTTAATAAAGCTGTTACTGCATGTTCTTGAGTCAATGGATCGCTACATTTGAGAAGAGGAATTAAGGCCGGTATGGCACCCGATTCACCGATAAGTACCCGATTATCGGACCGATTTTTTGCTAAAAGTCTCAGTTTTGCTGCGGCTGATCGCTTGACGGCGATAGATGAAGATTGAAGACCATTGATGCAGAGCTTAACCGTCGGTTGAAGATCTTCCGGCGAAATGCTTTCAATTATTTCGGTTGAGAAGCTTTCCCTTTGGAGGAACCCCAAACACGGCTCCGGCTCCGGTTCCAGCTTGCCTTGACGGTTTTCGTCACTGGGTTGAGATGGATTGTTTTCAGGTGATGGTAAGCTCGCGAGGCGCTGCAACTCTCCCGATATGTCGCTGCTACAGACCGAGAAATCGCTGAAAGCTTGTGAGACATTCAAGAAATCCTCTTCTGATGGGTTGGACTTGCCCGATTTGGCGTCTAGCAGTTTGGTGGCAAGCTCGCCGAGTCTCATGTCGATAACCGAATCTGTCAGATTCTCTGACAAGTAGCTCGAGTGATCGGGAACTGTAGTAAAGGAGCAACTGTTCTCGTGTTGGTACAGGTTCGAACGAATCGTACGCATGGATCGGGCGGGGCTTCGGTGGATTTTGAAGCTCGAAAACGAAGACGGAGAGTAAAAATTTTGCCTCAAAGGAAACCGGCGACTTGAAGTTGAATGAGAATCTTCCAACGAAACCATTTTGGTAAAACAAGAAAAGCAAGCTAAACCCGCAACAGCAAAAGTGTTTTTTATAAGATTTAAGTTTTGGTTTTCAGAGTTGTCAGATTTTCATGGCGAAAATTGACACAGTCTGAGGTTAGAAGAAGAACTGAAACAGCTGAAGCTTCAGATTTATGGGGCTGGATTTTAGTTTATCAGAGTAAATGTTAAACGACATGCAGGTGAGAATAGACTCATCACAGCCTTCACAAACACATGGTCGGTTGATGTCTTATCCCGTTAAAGCGAGATGAGGGCGAGACGACCACTTAAGTTTAATGAGACGAAGGTCAATTCAGACCGAGTCAAATTTAATTTTAATTTGAAAAATTAACTTGAAATCCATTCCGATTGATAAATGATAATATAAAAAAATATTAGAGAAAAAGTTAAAAAAAAAATATTGATTTAAAAAACTGAACATTTATGGCTTCTTTTACTCTAAGTAATGGGATTTACCTTTTAATTTTAAATACCTCGTCCATCTATCAATAAATAAATAGGAGAAGGGATATTACAAAAAAGAGAAAAAAAAAATTAAAAGAAAAAGATCATTGATAATGGCATCGATGTTTAAAAATAAAATTTTAAATAAAAATATTATTTTTTAAAATTTAATATATAAATAAAATAATTAATTTTTGAAATTAAAAAAAAAGAGAAACAAAATAAAATTTGAAGTAATTAAAATATTATTAATTTTAATTTTTAAAATTAAAAAATAAAAATTTAAAAAATCAACTTAAGTTGGAATAAATCTTCTGAGACCTTTGTTTTATTTATTAAAAAAAAAAAAAACCACTGACGGGCCTAATCAGCTGGATCGACAAAAATGGGGATCGGACCTTTGACGGGGATGACAAAAGTCAAACACAGAAGTAAAAAGTGTAGCATGTAGTACACGTGTGCCGACGGCAGGTTTGGATCAAGGTAAGTGATCGCCGTAGGATTGTGATCAGCTAGACTAGAAAGTCACAAGTAGTCGGAGCTGCAATCCAGCCGCACTTGTTGTCCCATTCACATTAGCCACGCGTACGGCGCATCTAGAAACGGCCAGCCAGCCAGCCAGCCACCGTTTACTTAGAATTTTTACAAAGAGTAAATTATTTTTTCAACTCAAGGTTTAACGAAATCGCAATGAAAACTTAATTTGATATTACAAAAAAAGAAAGTAAATTTGTACCATACCCTTTCCATCATTCATTTTACAATGGTAACTAACAATGTTCAACCCAAAGTTTTAAGAGTAATTTATGTACAACCCAAAGTTTTTTTTTCTTTTTGCATCTACTGACATATATGCAACTGGGTTGGATCAATAAATTTATTTAATATATATATGAAAACATTAATGTTGTGATGTCACTTATATGACAAACAGAGATCAAACATGAACCAATCCGCAATCAGGTCAAGGACTAAGTTCACCTACTAAGATATTTCAATTAATCTTATAGTCTTGGAAGTAAAATTTCGGCAACTAATCTTGACTCCTGTGAAAAAAGTTCTTTTGGATTATAAAATTTCTAGATACATGCATCTCTTTATGATAAACAATTATAAAGTAATGCCCATGAAGTTCCCTTTGTGTATTCCTTTTTAATTTGGTATTTTTATAACATGTCATATATTACAATATAATACCCATGTACAAGAGTATTAAAAAGTAAAATGCACAAAGTCATTGTGTTAATATCAATTATTTATTAATCTATTAATATTATTTTGGGACATGCATGATATTTACTATTTATCATTTTCTTCCTAGCTCTTTAGGGCTTTAAATATGTGAATTCTCACAATCTATAAAAAAAATTTTCGTTAAATGGTTTAGAAGTACGTAAATTGTTAAAAAATGTTTTGAGTTATAAAACTCAAAAGTAAAAAAGTGAGATTATGTATTCAAAACTCACAATATATAAATATTTGTTTGAGTTATTAGACTTATGACTAGACATGATCTAAGTTGACTCACACTTGGATCATGATTTATATAGAAATAAAATGATTTGAGTTTGAGTAACGTAACTCTAACTAAACTTAATAGAGTCTCAAAAAGTTATGAAAAGATTCATCTTTTCTGATAATTTTTTATCTTTTTTAATTATTTTTTCATCATTTTTATGATGAATTCATTGTCATTTAAGCTTAATCTTAAACTAATTATTCTAAACTTAAATTGCGCTTGAGTAAACCCTTGTCTATGCTCATTTTAGCTCAAATCCACCCTAATGAGACCACTTGACTAGATTTTCCATATATCCTAAAAGGTTAAAAGATATTTCACTACAATATGAAAGTTGTATTTACCTTTACATTGTATTTGTAACATTTATTTTCTAAACATATGAAATGATTAAAAAACAAACAAGTTCAAAGAAAAAGAAGAATATTAAAACACGCAAACAAAACCGATAAGTGAGTGTGGATTAAAGTGAGATTAAAGAGTATAATTAAAGTTTATAAGAATAAAGATGGTTGACGCAGACTGATCAAGGAGTTTGTCTGAATTCACACATTCTTGTTGGCAGTGGTTGGGATCAAGATTTGTAAAGAGAAAAAGTTATGCCTTTCTTTTAAGTTCAAAGATAAGGATTAGTTAGGTTAATTAATGTTCTTAATGAAGATATAAAGCTATTAGCATAATTTAATTACGCTTTCTTTACTTTACTTCTAGAAGAGAGCTTTTCAACATTTGACTACCAAGAATTAAGTCAAATGACCCTTTTAGTCAATGATCTTGAACTTAAGTTCACATTAACTACTAAGTTGACTGTTTTTGTAATCATCTAGTTGAAATTTTGAACAAAATCCCTAATCGGATAATAATCAAGAATTGATAAATTTTGTCATTTTTTATGAGTTGTATTTGATTGTGTATCAAGTAAAATTATTTTACATTTGAATCAATAAATAAGTAAGACTCAATGTTTCTCTGGATATAGAAAATAAAAACATTTTAGACTAAGAGATGTAGAAGAGTAACTAATTTGATTTGTGTGTTATGTAATTGAAAAGGCAAATTGGTCACTAATGAATAATACTAATTAAATGTAGTACCCAATTTAATGAATAAGCTTATGACTATCCATGACAGGTGGCACCAGCCCACATCAATGATTCATAGTTGAAGAGACAACTGGACCTCGCTCCCAAATTCCTGCTCTCTATGTGGCACTTCATCAAACATTAGCTAGACATGCAAATCAACTAAATTGAGCTTGAGATCTCACAAGATCAAAATATAAATTCAAATCACATGATTTTAAAAAATCATGGCACACTAGTGAGAACAAAAGAAAAACAGGAGTAAATTATTAATTTTTTCACATGATTTTAAAAAATATCAATTCTCATCCATTAGAATTGTTAAATTATAAATTAAAGTGGTAGTAGTCATAATCATTCGATAATTAAACTAATGGTAAATCAATCACATAATTTATGGTAATTTTCAAGCTTTCCAAATATAAATTTTAATAATTTTACCAAATTGTGAGATTTAATTTTTTAATTGTAAAACATACGATAATTAAACTAATGGTAAATCAATCTCAAGCTTTCAATTTGACCAAAATGAGATTTACTTTTAATTGTAAACAGTAAACAATGATTCTCTCAACTCAATCCTGTCCTGTCATGTTATATGTTTTTACAGACAAGCAAGAACAAAACTTTCATCACATTCATGAATGAATGAACAAAACTCAGAGTTGATCAGAATCATCGTCTATAATTAGTGCATGTGTTGAATAAGTTGGTACGTACAGGCTGGTGGGGAAACAACAATGGCAGATGAAAGTGGACAAAATAAAATACAGATGAAAAAAATATATATGTAAACCTAGTTTCATGAAATATAAATATAGGAAACCAAGTTGGCTTGTGAATAAATTGGAATCCTTCGCAAAAGATTAACCTCAGATTATAGAGAGAAGTTTCATTTGTAACTGAAAATATTATTATTAGTAATAATTAACCTTCATCACCTTTATATTCTCTTTTGTGTTCTGCTACAATCCCTTCATTCATGGCGGAAAAGTTGAAGATTGTGTTATTTGTCTCAGTTTTTTCAGTGTCTGTTATCATATCATCTTCCTTTGCTCAGCAAGCTTGTAACAAATATTCCTTTTCTGATAATCGTGAATATTCCTCCTGTATTGATCTACCTGTGTTGAACTCTTTTATCCATTACAACTATGAATCTTCATCGGGGAAGCTTGAAGTGGCGTTCAGGAAGACGGGGATGGATTCTTCTGGTTGGATAGCTTGGGCCATTAACCCTGCAGCAACCGGCATGGTTGATTCTCAGGCTCTGGTGGCTTACCAACAAGCCGATGGAAAAATGAAGGCTTATACTTCGCCTGTTACTGAATATAAAACGAGTTTGGAAGAAGGGAAGCTGAGTTTCGAGGTGTCAGATTTGGAGGCAAAGCTTGAGAAGAATGAGATGACTATTTTTGCTACAATGGCGGTTGGGAAAGGCAATACGACAGTGAATCAAGTTTGGCAGGAGGGTCCTGTTTCTGATGGAGTTCCGCAAATGCATAGTACTAGTGGTGGAAATGTTCAAAGCATGGGGAAATTGAATCTTCTTTCTGGTACTGCTTCATCTTCTGGCGGTGGAGACTCCAAAACAAAACAGCGTAATGTAAGTGATTCAATCTTACAACTTCTTCTTTTACTTGTTTTTGAGTATTGTCCGCTTTGAATTAAGTCCCTCACCGTTTTGCAAGCTAAACAAGGAAATCACAAACAATTAAAACAGTTTTAGCTTCTAATACATAAGTGACGTGAAATGTTCATATATATACATGATGTAGATAGTATGATATCCCTAAGTAGCATAAGATGCTTATATATATTCAACTATCATACTTTGTCAATATGGATGGTTCAATGGTTGGATTCACTGTTAAAATATTTTCCATTTTAGATACATAATTTATTACAGTTTTGTTTTGAGTTTTCAATCCAAAATGTACATCTCATCGGTTATTCAACCATTTGACACTTTATAACCCAAAACATGTATTACCCATTTGGGAGTTTATATACTATTTAATAAGTCTTATCTAATCATCTCCAACCATGTAAGATATTCATACATAATGTAAACAGTCTAATAGTTTGTCATTTTTGCTTTGGTATAGAATTTGTCTTAGTTACTTTGCGGTTTTGCAATTCGAAATGTCTTTAGACAATTTAAAAACTCACAAATAATTTAACCTAAAATATCTCTTAAGTACTTTGTCGCTTGGGGAGTTACATATAACAATTGACACAAATATTGGTTATTTCAACTTAAAACAATATTTTAATAGCATTTGGTTCCTTTTGTAACACTAAAAAAATTGCAGATTCATGGGATTCTGAACGCGGTTAGTTGGGGTATTATGATGCCATGTGGGGCTTTTTTTGCAAGGTACTTGAAGGTGTTTAAATCTTCTTTAGGGCCACTCTGGTTTAGCCTCCATGTTGGTTGCCAATTATCAGCATATATTATCGGTGTTGCCGGATGGGGAACAGGTCTCAAGCTCGGAGCTGAATCCCCTGGAATTGAATATTCAACCCATAGGAAAATTGGCATAGCCCTCTTCTGTCTTGGAACACTTCAGGTTCTCAAAAACTTCATTAATTTCATAGTTTAAAAAAAGAAAAAAAAAAAAAAAGACCTCTAGTTTCAACAATCTCCTTCTTGCTACAGGCTTTTGCATTGCTTCTAAGGCCAAAACCAGATCACAAATACAGGATTTTCTGGAATATCTATCACCACACATGCGGATACACAGCCTTAATTCTGAGTGTTGTTAACGTGTTCAAAGGATTCGAAATCCTGAAACCGGGGGATGCCTGGAAGCAAGCTTACATTGGGATTATCATAGCTTTGGGTGCCATAGCTGTGATGTTGGAAGCTTTTACTTGGTTTATAGTGATCAAGAGGAAAGAGGGGAGAGCATACTGACAAGAGATGCTTGGAAATGGAGCGACTGGATAGGGTGGTAGAGGGCATCAAAACAAGTTTGGTCAATGAATATTTCCTCTTCACAGGTGCTTTTCTCGTTTGCATAGGCAGGCCTTGGTAAGCCTATATGTGATCGGAAATTATGATGCATGTTGATACAGCAGATATACTATTGGGCGGAACTGAAAACATTTATGCTTAAAGTTGTCTAATAAATATATTTAATACATACATAAAATTTTATTTATGTTAATGAGGTCACTAGTACAACTAGTCGACCAAACTGCTCTGAACAATTAAAACTTGGAACAACCCCTTGACCAACTAAACTTTTGGTCCAGGTTCAAGTCTAGATCTGACATTGGTTAGGATTATTCTAATAGTATTCTTGTCAATCTTATTAGCAAACCAACAATACTGTTTAACATTCAAACTATCTAAGCTTGATCTTGAGTTAACCCTTGGCGGGGATTGACTTAGCTAAAATCCACCCCTGCTTTGAGATTTGACACCTCCTGTGGAGAAGTTCATGCAACAATTTGAAAGAAAGCAAGTTTGTATTGCCAGCAATGCAACTTGTCTGATGCAACTGGATTCTACAAATGATCCCAAAGGCTTGAGGCCAATTCAAAGAATCGTTAACATTACACTCTCAATTAATGACTCTTCTTGAGAACTACATTATGGGATCAAGAAAACACCAAAAGAAAGACAAACTTGATCATTTAAAATAAAAGGTAATTTCTAGATCTATAATTTATCAGTGATGTTCATTCTGATTGATTTAAAGCCTCCATAAAAATTTCATTGAGGAAAGGCTTCAAAGCTGTGACTTGCAGTGCAGTGATGTCAAAATCTTTACCAAACCTGATGAAAACGAGCGACTATCAAGATCTAAACATATGCATTATATTTGAACATATTAGAAGAAGTATTCACAATGTACAAGGCAAAAAGATTGTCAGTATTCTCAATTCAACCATGGTAGTCATGTAGTGTATCAAAAAAATAATTTTTCACATCATGGATTATATATTATATCATATCTTAAGATAAGTTTGTGTAAAAAAAATAAAATAAAATAAAATATTTTCCATTGCTAAATCATCATCTTAGAAAATATTCAAACACCCTTAAAGTTTTAAATTTTCTTAAATACACATTTGTTATATTATTATTTCTCTAGAAAAGTGTATTAGTTTATATCAATAAAATTATTAGTGCAGACTAATACGTATTGTATATTATGACTATTGTATTATATCAATTTTTAATGCACTCTAAGATACATATCATTTTTCATTTATATTGTATTATATAAAATGATACAATATATCACATATCGTACAACACTAATAATCATATGTTTAAGTCAACTAATATGGAAATGCAAGGTGTATACTAACAGAGGGTAAGCCGGAAGTTGTCTTTGCAAAGGGTTGAGATGAGAAGTATAATCAAAATCTCAAACATCTTTCCTAGAAATATGATCCACAGTCTGATGAAAAAAAATTGAAAGGGGGGGGGGGGGGGGGGGGGGGGATGGGGGGTTTGTGGGGAAGGAAACATCTGAGTAACACCATATCTAGAAGAGAGGGATCACAGTGTTCAGACATATTTTCTCCCTATAGACAAGGATCATAGCTTTTGAGGGCCCTAAATACAAAGTATTTGATTTTGAATGGGGTCAGAATGCCATAATGAAAGGGAAAAAAGGTAAAATTATGTCTATACTTACGGATCATACACAATCCTCCAGCTTCTCGGACAATCACAACTCCACCTGTCGCATCCCTGAAAGATGAACAGACTATCAGTTGTGTATCACTTCTAACTTAGAAAAGGAGAGAAAACACAATCTTACCATGGACCTCCAAAACCAAGTTCATAAAACAGATCAAGCCTTCCACATTCAATTCCCCAAAGATTTAATGCACAGGAGTCACTCATCCGAATGGTTCGCACCTGGTGAAAAGAGCAACTACTATAATATTTATAGGAGAGGACTAGAAAATTTAAGAAGTTTACATTCAAGTGCTTGGTTTTACCTTAGAAAGCAAGCTATTGATTCTATTTGTAGAAGTATCCAAAGTTGCTTTGTCACGCTTTGTACCAGCCTAATCTCAATAGGATAAATTTTTATTATTTAGTAACTTGATATTAAAATTACAGTAACTTTTCATGAAGATGCAGGGTAATGCTTGATACAGTGATAATCAGAAAAACACTCTGAAAGCACATATCAGCATTTTCAAGATGAGAAAAGTTTTGAATTGAAGTTGCTCTGAGATTATTCATGTAATCTTAGGCACAATAGGGAGGAGCTAAGCAATGAGATGTTTGGATATCGGAAACTACCATTACAGAGAAAATTAGTGCATTCTCACCGGAAAATTACGGGAAGCAAATTCCAGAAAGTTCTGTTTTATAAATGAAGATTTAACACAGGAACAAGCTAAGCCTCCAAGACAAGAATTTTAACTCCAAGCCTCCAGGAAGTTCCCAAACTCTATGTTCGTGCTTGAAATTCTAATCTGCTTCGCTAGTTATCAATTTATCTCATTGGTAAGGCAAGTGCTTTTGAAGCCACTAAACAATTAGAACTCAGTGTTTCTTAACTATCTTAAGAGAGTTGAATCACTGAATCTCATGTTATAGATAGAAATAAGTTGGTTTTATCATATCAAAAAAGACCATTTAGACTCAAAATCTTGATAAAGGATGCCAACCAGTTGGGTCATTACTCAGGGACTGAGATGGGAAATAATGTAAAATACGAGTAGAAGTATGTGCAGAAGGTCAAAGGCACTTTAAATGATGTTTCGGCAGCAATGTTACCATTATTGAGGAAATTATGTTGCTGATATGAGGCATCACGAAAAACCTCAAGAAACTGAAATTGGTACACAATCAAGGGTGCTGAGGCAGAAATTATATTTCATGGTATTATTCGCTTTCCAACAAATTAAAATTTATAATTGGAAGGTCTCTGAGTTAGAAGAAAGGAATAGTATGTTACTTTCAGATGACATGGTAACTTTCAGCAGGTTGGAAATGTGGGAAAGGCTTGTGTAGCTACCCATATGATTAGGATACAACAATTTCCGTTTTACAGAGTGATACTAGCTGAAAAAACAATGGTTATGCTTAAGAAAAGAACAAGAGCAGAAGGCAATAAACAGATGTGTATCAAACGCTCAAATTCCTCTGTTAAAAGGAGAGAGTTGACAAGTTCACTTTGAGATGAAACTGCAACTTTCCAAAACAAAAGCATTCAGCTGTTGAAAAATAAGTGAGAGAAAAAAATTGTTAATAAGAAGTAAAAATGAGTCAATAAAACTATGTATACACATTTTTTGTACATAATTTAGATACACATATGATATGTCATCATGTGATTGAATGATTTTTTAAATTAAAAATAAAATAATACCTAATCACATGATGACACATCATTTATGTATTTAAATTATGTATATATAGTATTGCTCAAAATGAATTGAAAGTCACACGTATTGAAAATAATGAACTGACCTTTTATAGGCTTTCCATTCAAAAAAACACCTCGTCCAGGGATGCCAGTAAAAAGCTACATATAACAGAGCCAATTGTACACTTGCTCCACCGAGAAAATTTAACGATACACAATATTGATTCTCTTAGATTGAAACGCCAATATAACTCAACAGAGCAAATTTCAAATATTAATCCAGTGAAGTTGCCTATCTTTGCAATTTGTATATGAGAATTTCTAAGAAAAGTGTGATATATGCTAAGGTCATCAATGGTACCAAGCCTTCAAGAAAATGACTTTTAAACAAGAATACTCACCTCATCCATTATTGGATTATAGACAACACCAACCGTAGGAATCTTTCTAATTGTAAGACCAATAGAGACACATACGAAGGGAAACCTAGAAATAGTGATGTCGCAAAAAGAAATTTATTGATTAAAAAACAAGAAATCAATCATCCAAAATGAATGAAAAATTATATATACTCATGAACAAAATTAGTTGTTCCATCTAGAGGATCAACAATCCAAGTGGCTTCATCAGTCAACTCTGTGGCACCACAAGCAGCAGCGGTTTCTTCTCCAATGAACTAAGATAGACACCAGTCAAACATCAAATTTTTAATATCCATTTTAAGGAGATAAGACTTCCAATTGATAGCTATTACTAACTCCTTGCAGATATATTCATTGAAAATTGAAGAAATAGGAGATAACCTTGTGTGGGAAAATTCTCCTTGAGGTGGTTAAATATGAGATCTTCTCATGCCTTGTCAGTTTTTGCGACCAAATCCACCTGCATGTCAGCAGTATGGTTGACAATGATCAGTAGAAATCATTAGAACTTCAAATTAGTGAAATTACTTCAAGTTTTTAGCTTTTTTCTACCTTGTTCTTTCAATCTCTTTTTTTCAGTTCAACTCATCCATCATAAACTCCAGATTTGTTGGTTAGTTTCTAGTGGAAGGGAAATTTCCCTTTGCCTTTACCTTTACTTTTACCCTTTTAACAACTCATCCTGACAAGCTTCCTAGTGCTTTACCTTTTTAACTTTACAAGTCTTTCGCAAAATGCAGCATCTAGTCACCAAGAAAAATAAAGAATAATAATTGAGAATGTACATCTTGATTCTTATTTTCTGGATATTCTGATTTGTTTTGTTTGTTGGTTGTCCATTCACTATTAACAGATAATTCAAACTGAGTTTAAATCAAGAATTCAATTCTAGCAAACCCAAGGAAACTCTATATTTTTTCGGGTCTTCTTTACTTTGCCATAGTATTCATCTAAATTAAGTCATTGTCTTAAATAATCAATGACAGTTCAGTTATTCAAAGTTCATTCTTCTCAATTCCATCAACAATTCTCAGTTGTATGACCACTCACCAGCAGAACACTAATCCCTTCTTAATGTTCAATCAATTTAAGCGAAACTCAAAATCATTAAGCTACTATATAGCATTGCATCTACTTTATTATAATAAAAATTCCAACAGCGTACTTATAATTACTGTTGATATGAAAAGTCCCACATTAAGTCAAGGGTTTTGGGTCAATATATACTCTGTCTCTCTTTTTAAAACGAGGAGCTTTTTAATACAAAATCCAAAGTTTGGCAATACTTTGTGGCTTTAAATGGTCTGATTATATGCGGATCATGACAATATCAACAACTACCAAACGCTAAAGATACAATGTCAATTTTTTCCACAATAAAAACAACTAAAAAATGAAGGGTTGAGAGGGATTCCTACCTGGCCCTTATGCTCCGCATGCTTGGTCTTGTAGAACCCATTACGGATGATTTGTTCATAACATAAACAATAATTTAAAAACCAGAAAAAATTGAAAAACAAAGAACGAAAAAGGTATTTTAAAACTGAACTGACCTCCCCAGCCCTTTTGGCTGCATCAACAACAGTGGCTAAGAACTTAGCATGAGAATCTACAAACCAAAAGAATTTGCAAAACGAACCGAAAGCACATTTAGATCAAAATCTCAGATTAAAAACATAGGAAGAATTGAGAGAACAAATATGGGGTCCTACCATTTCCTGCCATATCAAAAGACTAAAAAGAAAGAATTGCGATGAGACAGACAGTTATCTATAAATAATATATTCAACAATGCTGATTACAATGATGATGGGGATTCTGTCTTTCTGAACTTTCACGTGGTTGTGCCAGCAAAAGGGAACATAAACGAATTTATATAAGGTTTTGGTGACATAATTGCCCTTCTTCTGCAGCTCATCAGATTCACTTATACGTAAAATACTGTTCCAAGTGAATCATGTCTCACAGTTCCGTGTCTTTTGCTCTCTGTTTTAACTGAATTTAGTAGCGGTACCACGGTAGAGCCGTGGAGGGCCTAGGAGATCTACCACTCCACGTGACTATTGTAATCCTGCGGACCCAGTCCGATTTACACACCCCCACTATTGTAACCTTTTGGACCAAATCTGTTCTATACGCCCCAATGGGTGGTTGTGGTAAAGAGATGAGTTTTCAACCTGGAAAGTTTGAGTCCAACTCTTTCTGCGTCGTACTCAAATAATATTTTTAACTCATCTAGTTTAATAATTATGTGATTGATTGCTAAACCATATTTATGACAGTAAATGTTTTTTACAATTGTTTCATGAATAGCTTGTAAAACTAAATTTATATTCGATTTAAGCTGTTCGAATTTGGATCAAATAAATCGAATTCAAACTAATGTAAATATTTGAGTTCAAATAACTTTAGATTTAATCCAAAATAAAATTATTTTCAAACAGAATTTAAATTTTAACTCGTCAATCTTGGAGTAATCTCAAACTAGATTTAGTTTGAATTAGATTTGAATTGACTTCATCCTTATTTCTGACCATACTGGCTTTTCACAATTACTTCATGGGCATCAAAAGCAATCTTTCAAAGAAATAGGGGTGTTATTTGCACCAGCAAAAAAAATTTAGAAGGTCATAGAAATCCCAATAGTTTGAGACAAGAATAAAATAATTCGTAACAAATTATATGTATCCAATCAATATAGATAATTTTTACTTGATTAAAACATACATATGATGGCTGTAATTCATATTCTCTCCAGTAAATTATGGAGTTAATGGTTGTGGGAAAGGTTAGAATGGCCCAACCATACACAAGCGGTGGATAACGCCTGGAAAATATGCTAATATGCTGAATTTTCATTTGGTTGGAGAACAAGACACAGACAGGGCGTCTTCCTTCATGAACCTTCCTGCTTCTTGAGCTCGTGTTCAGCCACCACCAACACAAGACAACTTTATTTTCTCCTCTTATTCAATTCCCCTCTCTTTGAAGGTTTTGGCCTCCAGTTGATGCCACAGATATAGCCACCCAGATGCTTCAGCAGCCACAATCACTTCATAAACATGCATTATGTTCTTAAAATTACAATACAATGCCTTCTCTACATTTATTTGGTATATTACAAGTTTCTCGTTCAACGTAAATCCCTCACCAGTAAGACGATGTATGGCAAAACACAACTCTGCAAAAGCAGTAGGGGCCGAGTAAAGAAAATATATGTTTTTGAAACAAGTTCAAGGGGTGATGTTTAAAAGTGTCATGATGAGATGTATAATTCACATCTTAGTGATGATGAAGACGACATCATGAGATTGCACATACATGTGATACAAACGAAGTTAATTCATCAGCTATCTCTAGGCCCGAGTGCAACGATTCCCTTGACAACCTGTGCTTTGTCAGCCTCAAATTGTTCATCCTCTGCAACAAAACACATATAAATTGTAAACACTATTCGAAGCATATTGATGCGCGGTGTAGAATAGACAGAGACTTGTTACTGTTCTACCTTTATCAGTTTTGAGATCAGCAAAAAGGTGGAGTAGTTTGCTCCTATTTGTGACAAGACAAGTATAATGAAAATGTCGGGAGGTTTATTTTGATTAGCGACAAACAACTGTCAAGCGTACACAGTTACACAAATGAGACCTATGGTACCCAGAAACATCTTCTCACTTCAAAAGAATCACAACGTATCGTCTCACTAAAACACAACACCTGAAAACATGAAATGCTTCTATCTGGATACTCTTGCTAGACTCTTGCAAATGAGAACCGTCTCATTATGACAGATATCATAGTCTGTTATTTTTCGTCCAAGGCCTGCAAGATATATTCCACATGAGATCTAGTAACAGAATCTTACTCTCAGAAGATTCATAGGTATCCTCAAGTTGTCCCTTGAGCTCACATATTTTGTCATCACAACAGAATTAGAGTGATCCAGTAAAATATCTACCAACAGCTGTAAGATATAAAGACTTTTCAGTAAACAGTATTACTCAGAAAACCACATTCCAGAAGTTCTACAACTGCAATTATCTTCTAATGAAACTCAAAGTTTCTCTACAATCTTCCGAAAATCTTTATATACAGTTAAATATTCGTGATAACTTCCTATTAGGGCTCTACTCCCCCTGAAATTAATCTGGGCATGAGAAAAGCATTGACCCAGTTTTAATACATTTTATCAATCAAAGTAGGCACAAAAACACTGATAACTCCAACCGTGAAAATGATATCCAATATAACGGCACAAAAACCAAGCTTTCATGTCAGATGCCACAAGTTCCAGCCATAATTTCAGTTTGCACATATTTCTGAGCACATGATGTTAAAATTCACTTGAAAATAGTAGACGACAATTTACATTAACGGCCAAGTGAACAAATGAATAGCGCAATCCAGTTCACTTTGCTAAACTTGCGACGGTCTGATGACGAATACACTCCCGCAGCATAGCCCCATAATGTAAAGCCATATCTGTGTTCTCATAACAAGAGAAACAACATCCCAAGGAGCCTTCAACATCATGTAACATATTTCTTGTCTGAGATATGACAGATGAAGAAATACTTAAACAATTCATTGTTAACCTACAAAATAAATATCCTAATCTCCCGCCTAGATATGCAAACTTTGTAGCTTAGGAATCCCAAAGAGATAGGGAAAAAGCTGAAAATTTATACTTAAAGGTAATAAAAGAAGAATACTTTGTTTCAAAAGAAGGCGGCAAAAGGAAGGTTGATCTTCCTGAAATCTCTTCTTCGGATGCTGAGAAAATGAGCAAATATTACGGAAAAGAGCTTAAGAGACAGAGGAAAACTTCTGACAAGAGGAAAGCTAAAAAGATTAGAAAACAATAAAAACAATGAAATTGACATAAAGAAACACTGACTTTGTTGAAATATCTTCCGTTTTCAGCTTACCCCTGATATCAAAATGTCCAAAAGATCAATATTTTCTTCCAAGTACTCAGATGCAATCAACTTTGATTGAACTTGTTGCCTTTGTAAATTAGCAAGAATCTGAGTGGCGTCTTTTCGGGCCTGCAAAATGTGATCCCTGTCAAAGTGTTAGAGACACATGATTAAAAGCCGCATTGTCTTTACCTGAAGAACTCTTGAGTCAGTTGTGCACAAGCCTCTGAAACTGGCTCAGATTCACTATTGCCATAAAGTGTCTGTTTTATCTCTCTTCTGTTTTTAAATAATTCTGCCATCTACGTAAAACAAAATGAATCAGCTTGAAAATAAACCTAATTCAAAAGCAACTATTGAATTAAGAAAAACATGTAGGAGAAATCAATTCTCTTAGTTTAACACAAGTGACTATTCAGTTCTTAGAGCAATTGTGGTGCTAGCAAAATATCAAATTTATCAGAATTCTATAACTATTCAATTTACAAACTCACAGGCTTAAATATCAGATGAAACTCTCAATTTCCAGCAATTTATCAGAGAGATGTCTCTTTGTCTTCAATGAAACCAAAACGTAGGTGAAGGAAGGCAATTAAAAAAATGAAATCCAGTGCGTATTAAACTTACTTACCCAAAAATAAGAAAAAATACAAAACTTACAAAGGTGTAAAGTGTAAACTATAAAAGAAACTTTACAAGGTCGACAACAAAGAAGTGCAGAGCTACTAAAATCCAATGCCAGTAGTACATTCAATTAGGGTCATATTCTATATCATTTTTTGTTCAATCCAAGTGACGTCACATAAAATAATTATGAAAAAGGATCAAAACTTCAATAAAAAGGCCAGCTTTTTCCAGCCACCCAGAAGCAAAAAACCGCTAATTGAACGTCCATCTTCTGCTAATTCAACTCGTTAAACTTTGCCGGAATATATATTTCACTAATAAATGCAGAGAACGAAATTTATATTACACAGATTAATTGATTTATATTAAATTCAAATATATTATATTTATATATCATTCATCTTTATTAGAAATAAAGTTTTTTTTTAGTTTTCAACACTTTATCCAGTATAACTACCATATACTTTTAGTTCATTGTTTCAACCAACTCTTTTCTTTTAATCTTTCCTATTTTTTCTCAAGTACAATTGTTTGACCCATTATTTTAGTTAAATCTATTTTACTTGTATCTAAAACCTTTTTAGGGTATTAAACCTCCTATTTGATTTGTCCTCTGATTATATTTCAGAATATATTAAGTTTATAAATATAAAAATCAAAATTTATATTATATAAAATTAATTAATTTGTATTTTCACGTTTATCCACCGCTCGCTTGAACTCTGATAGTCTCCAACAAGTTTAAACAAATCTAAGACAACCCAATTGCAATTGAAAGAAAGGACAAATAAAAACACTAACAAGCCTTCTCTTCACGCTTAGATTCACGAATATCAGAACCCCTGTTCGCGTAAATAAGAAGATCGCGAGTTTGTCTGACGATGTCGACAGGGGTAGGTGGCTTAGATTTGAAAAGGACCTTCATTTTTATGTTAAAATTTATAGATTCGTGCTAAATGGAAGTAGAAGAAGTTGATGGTGCTGGTGCTGGGTTCGAAAGCCTCTGAATCAGCTCGGCTGCAGAGGCTGTGCGCGCCACAGCCCTGGGCTTCGACAGACAGATGCCGATGCTTTCTGTAGGAACCACCGACTCGTGTTGGAGGGATTTCCTACAGCCTATAGGTAATTGGATTTGATTGAGAGTTTACTACAGAGAAAGAAGACGAAGAAGAAAGCAAAGAGGTGGTCCGGCTGGACTGGCTGGACTGGACAAGATTGGATTAATTTTTGGAGGTGGGTCGTGGAGAGTCAAATGGATTTGCCTTTGGGTTTACGTCCATCTCCATATACACACATAAAAAAATCGAATATCTATTTTATATTCTTTATGTTTTTAGATATTTTTATACCCAATCCATCCAACTTCTTTCAAACTTTCTCACCAACTCAAGTCAAAATGTATATATATAACTTGCCTCAGAGGCAGCTGGGTTAATTAAAGTGTGAAATCTTCAATAGAATCTCAAAAAAGTTTGAATTCACGACGCAAAAATGATGATTTTATTTGTTTGTGTGATTGATTTGATTTCCGAAAACTCGATTAAAAAAAAATTGCATATGTAACACTATTGTGTTGCTCTTGCTGTAAAATAATGGGGAGTCGCCCTTACTGTGTTTCCGGCCCTTCCTTCACGGACTGCTGCAGAATTACACGCGTAATAGAAGTGCATAATTCGCATATGGCTGTCATCATAAATATGCATAATCAGGTGACTATGGTGGATTGAGTTCGAGATGGATCTCCGTCAGTTCGACTTGTATTCGCAGAAAAGAAAAAAAAAAGTTCATATTCGGAGGAATGGTCTGATAAGATCCGAGGAGGAAGTAAAAAATCGTCAGACAGTGCAACTCCGTTCCGGAGCGTGTCAACTCGGTACTGCCATTGAAGAGTTTGAGTAGATCATCTTGAAAACTAGAGAATAATAAACGCAAATTCAAGATAACATTATTCCCATTATTATAACACTGATGCAACTTTGATTCCAAGAACTGATTACATGCAGACATCAAAAGACATTATTATTAATCTTCTAAACAGGCTTAAAAGAAGCGAGGTTCTTCAAGTTCTCCCACGGCTTCTCCCACACGACAGCCTCGTAATGGTTAGTCCGACTCCCGTCTTTCGCCGCCACGACCAGCCGATAATTCGTTCCGGAAACCACCTGCGTCTCTCCCTTCACTACCTGCTGGAACTTCAACTGGGTCTTCCACTGTTTGTTGTACTCGCTCACTGCGAACCGGCCGATCTCCACCACGTGCTGGTCCCTGAGGTCCTTTATTGGCCTCCATCCACCCACCAGAGGGCCTGTACGGAAGGCGTCGGCAGCCGCCAGGAGAGGGAGGAGCAGCAGGACGCAGAGGAGAAGATAAGGGCAAGATTGTTTCATTCTAATCGGTTGAGACTTTTGAGATGTGTGTTGTGTTGAAATGTGTGTCGAGAATTTGGAGGTTTATAAGGAGATTTACAGAACAATAGTATCATATTAGGTTCGGATCTGAGCTACACTCAGCCCCAGTTTGGAATGGCTCGAGTTAGATTATTATAATACTGAACTAACGTTTTTGGAGCTCAATATCGTGAATAGCCAAAGCGATTAACTATATCATTTTAACCGGGCCAAAAGGCATAGTCCCACCCAGGGTTAAGTGAAATGATGAATACTCAGTAATTTATAAAAACTCAGAAACCTTACCATGTCAATGTTGTGTTTGGAGCGAGTTTGGTTGCAGTGTCATGTTGTGTTTGTGGTTTCAGTGTGGTTGCAGGGTCATTTTCTATTTTGATTTGGTTGGATAAACAGGTTCAGCTTAAAATTCCAGGTGTTTAGTTTGGGTTCATTATGCATGACCTTAAGATTCAATTTTGGTTCAAGGGCAATGAACACAGTATCAAACATTTCATGCACCTTACAGTTTCAAACATTTCACTGTTTCAATATTACAATTTCATTATTTCAATACACAGACACACATGTTGGAGCAAACAACATTCAAAAAACTGCAATAAAATTTACTTGTCATAATATAGTCTTAATTAGACTGGTAAATTATAATTATAATTTTAACGTAATGGGTAAATTTTGTAACTTTACTTAAAAGAGTATCGATGTATGATTTAAATTATATCAACTTTAGAAGGTTTTTTTATCATTATATCATAAAAAGATAAATAAGTTATTTAATTTTAAAATAACCCAAGTTATTAACAGGATTGGAAGATAAATAAATATTCGGTTTTTTCAAAATTAATAAATGGAGAATTATTATTCCACTAAATCTTAGGTGGAAATAAGTCTTTCGGCATTTCAAATTTAAAAGTCTAATTGGTCTAATACTTTTTAAACTCGAGTTTTATCTTATACAACAACTATTTGATTCAAACTTATTTGAAAAAGTTAATTTTAAGTTTGGTTAAGTTAACAATCATATTTAAATTAAACTTTATGTGTAATTGAATATACATGTATAATCAAAGATAACTTCTTTGTTATAGGGTATACATGGTTTTAAAATATGTAACATCTAAAATCGTAATAGATAAAAATGATGTTTATTGATGTTAAAAATTATAATAAAATGAGAAGTATATTGAATATAGTACAAGTGAATATAAATAATAATGATATTTTCAATATAGTTAAATTCATTGTCCAAGAGCCAATATTTATGATTATGTTATTTATATACCCGCTATTAGGATCTTTATAAGTTATAAAAAAAATTTGTTTTTTTTGGGCATAAGGTACCCAAAAACTTTTATCTTTAGTTATGTGTAATATTGTATACATAAGATTAGACTTAGGATCTAACTAGAACTTAGTTTATTTAATTTAAGCTTAATAATCTCATATTAATTCTAGATTATTTTCTCAAAGATCAAATTGCCTCCTTTGTTTCTTTTTTTCCTTTTATAACCATAGTTGTTTTAGAATTGAATTTTATGAGAGATGTTAGAATTTGGCTTCAAGATCAAATTGAATTAGTTGAATTTGAACATAAGAAATGGGTTTCATTCTCATAAACAAGTTAAATTAAAGTTGATTTAGTGTATTCGAATATAAATTTATTCAAATTAGATTTAAATTTATATTTTTTCAAATTCAATTTAAATCTTATTTTATCAGTTTCAAATTAATCTTTAACAGAGCTTATTCAAATTTAATTGAAATCGATTCTAACCTTAACTCAAATGATCAATCTAGAATCAAGAAACCTACTTCTTAAAATGCCAAAGCAATAAAATTATAAGGAAATAATATTATATTATTATATAATAAAATCTTATTTTATTTTTAAATTAAAATTATTAAATTATATAATAATACAGCTAAGCATATTGGAAACCAACCCAAATAAAAGGACCAATAAATCTGTGCCAAACGAGTCATAGTGCTGCCATCTGTTACCTTGCCGCTGAAACCCAACTGGACCAACAACTCTGCCGTATATATTCAGTAACCCACCAAAACCTCATTATAATCAAAATCCATGCCTTCCTACTGATCTTCTTCTCCTTTCTATCGTTCCTCTCTTCTGCGCTCTTCTTATTTATTATTCACTCTCCTCTTTCTCTCTTCTCCAAAAAGATGTCCAAGTTTCCCCTTGACGTTTTAACCGGCACCTTTTATCGCTTACCCGTAAAAACCCTTCTACGTTTCCGGGCACTTTCCAAACCCCTTTGTTCCCTCATAGACGATCCAGATTTCATAAAACATCATCTCAAACATTCCCTTTCCACGAAATCCCATCTCATCCTGATCCTCAAAGGTTTACATCTTTACACTGTGGACCTTGATTCAATGGATAAGGCTACCCCTTTTGATGACTACCCAGAGAGTATCTGGGGTGGGACTGAAGTTTTTGGTTCATGCAATGGCTTGGTTGCCTTGTCAAATTCTGACCTGGATATTGTCTTGTTTAATCCCGCGACGAGAAAGTTGTTTAAGTTACCGGTTGAGTGTATTGAGCTCCCAAATGAGTCTTGCGTTCGAGGTTTTGTGTTTTTTGGATTTGGTTATGATCATGTTAAGGATGACTATAAAGTGGTTAGAATGGTGCGGTTTAAACAAGGTGAGGATGATGATATTGGATGGTTTATTGATTATGAAGTTAAGGTTTTTAGTTTGAAAACTAATTCTTGGAGACGGATCAAAAAATTGCCTAATTATCTTCGCTTTATGTTTCAGTTTTATTTCCATCTTATGCATAGAAGAGGATATGGTGTGTATGCTTGTGGGGTTTTACATTGGATGCTGCCACGCAAGCCTGAGTTGGGTATTGTTAATTTGATAGTTGGCTTTGATCTTGTGGCTGAAGAGTTTAGGGTGTTGCCTCAGCCTGATTACGGTGAAAATGAAAAAGATTTTGTGTTGGATGTTGGGGTTTTGGAGGGGCTATTGTGTGTGATCTGTAATTATGATCAAGTTAAGGTTGATGTATGGATGATGAAAGAATACGGGGTGAAGGAATCATGGAGTAAGTTGTTTTCGGTTGGAAGGAATAGATCAATTTCTTCCGTAAGGTTCTTGAAGCCTTTAGCTTATTCCAAAGAATGTGGCGATGGTGATGGTAGTGATAAGATTCTCTTGGATGTGAATGGTGAAAAGCTTGTTTGGTATGACTGGAAAAGGAAGAGACTTAAGACGGTTAGGATTAAAGGTGCCCCGGATTCATTTGGGACATTCTTGTGTGTGGAAAGCCTTGTTCCACTCGTTGATGAGAAGAAGAAAAAGCAGCAGAAGCAAGAGAAAGAGAGGAATCATATTAGGAAGAAGAGGTGAAATAACTTAACTCATCTTTTTTCTGTGCAAATGATTAATTTCTTCATAATTTTATTGGGATGATGTTGTAATTTTCTCTTCTGCAGGGATGATTTCCTGTCAAAAGGATTTAAGTTGGTTTTATAATCAATAAAAAATATGGTGCAGAACAGGCTCAAGTGAAAAGAGGTAAGTTCATTACTTGTATCATCTTTAGTCTGTTTCTTTTGAGCTCGAGTGTTGATCACCTTATACTCAGAGGATGATATGCCTTTTGAAGGTTGTAAGCTCTTCCTTTAAAAGGATGCTTCGCCTTCAAATGACAATTTTTGTTTGATCTGACATGTTTTCAGTTTTCACTAATGTATGTAAATATGCTGCTGGAGCATAAAACCCGAAAAAAAACCTTGGAAATTCTATGGAATAACAGTAATATTTGATATTTATCTTCTATTGTGTTTTTGAGTCATGGATTCTTTCAGATGCCAACATTGTTATCAGTTTGTAGCTATTGTTATTTCCATGTATCCAGGAAATCATATTTTTTCTCATTGTTGAGTCATAAGATAAATTTTGTATGAATTAATAGTTGTCAAATGTTGACAATTGTTACCGACTCTCATGCATCTTCTTCATGTGCAAATCCTATTGTTAGTACTGATCAAAGACTGAAATGCTACAGTTAAGCATATATATATGCATCAGCTTGATTGCATTGCATATTCTTGGCCTTAAACAGTGAAGCTCTTCATGCTTTGTAGGTGACTCAAGTCACAGAAGATCTTAACCAACAAACATGTGGTTTGAAATTGGTCTTGAGGTCAGATTATCGTTAGCAATGCATATGGATTATCTAGTAGTAGCAGGGAATTCGCTCGGGTGTTCCAGGGAGAGTAATTGTAGTAAAGTAAACCTAAGAGTTGTTGCAGTTAATCAGTATCCAAATCTTGATACCATTCGGTGATGGTTTTTTTGTATCATTTGCATCTCTTGATTGCTTAGTCATCTCTTATGAGTGTTTCGGCATAATGGAGGAATATGTAATCATTCATTGTGCTGGCCCTCTGAAGGAGCTTAAAATATTGTGTTTGGTTAGTATGAAAATGTGTGCAAGCCAACCTATGTCTTGCTTGGAATAAGATATAGGTTGAAGTTTCAATTAATTTCACGAGAGGATCTTGTAGAGTACATAAGAAGTCTAAAATGTACAATCTGTCAATGTTAGAAAGTGAACCAGGATCTAGAGATGGGACATGGCCAAGCTGATTGACTCGCTTCATTAGCCAAGCTGAAAGATTATAAGAGTGAGAGGGATTCCTCAATCTGAATTTTCTCTTCGGCTGTTCCTAGTCAGACAGACATGGGTCCAAATTAGTGACCAAACTGAATTTCCCTGCTTCTTTCTGTACTCGCATGGACATGGCCCCATTCGTTCTCTATTGGCCGCTTGCGCTTTCAGCATGCAATGGCAAGTGTATTAAAATTAGTCAAATGTTCAGCATGCAATGGCAAGTGTCAGGTTTAAATAATCTCAGATCGCCACGTAATTTCCAAATCAAACATATGCTCTACACGTACGAATTAACATGCTACCAATCGAAAAGGAACAAATGGCCGTCGCGTTGGGTGTGTGATATTCACTGAATTCATCCAAGAATTGGAAAGTCACCATTGGCTTTACCGTGCAACATGGTGGTCGGCTCGGGCTTGGCTAGAGTTTAGTTCAAATAGGAGTTTCAACTTAGCAACTCAAGCAAAAGGTTAGTTTAAATTCTTTTAGATAATAATGTTAATTTAATACCATTTATTTTATTGGTATAATATTTTTTTATCGACAATAATGTTGATAATTTTTTTATTGATAATATTTTTTATTAGTCGTATTAGCTTAAACTGATTATATGAATTTAAATTAAATTCGAGTTTGTTTATATTTATATTTTGATTGATTTAAAATAAATTCTTGATAGAATAATTAAATAAAATTTTAATTATAATTCAAAAAGGATTTGATATGGATTCTCAAACCTACAAGTCTAATCCTGTTTTTAAAAACATTGATAGGATCTTGCATATTTAATGGCTTTTACATAAGTGTAACGACTATCACAATTTCTCTGTTCGACTAAAAAATATTCGGTCAACTTTTCTTTTACAAATCTCCTAGCTTTTCATTTGTTTTTACTTTGTATTTTATGGCTTTATTTACCACACATCATGGCAAAGTTAAATGATGAAATCAATGTCACTCATTAAATATTTTTTTTAATAAGGAATTTTTTATTTAAATGAGTAATACTATGTGTACCCATTTTGGGTACAGAAATATATACACACTCATATGTATCATCATATGATTGGTTATTATTTTATTCTTAATTCAAAATCATCCAATCATATGATGACACATATAAATGTGTACATATTTATGTACTCAAAATGGGTACATATAATTTTATTGTATTTGAATAGAACCATTTGAGTGTATTAAACAGATAAAATTTTATATTTATTAACCAGTCCTATATCCATTGAACTGAGACATTAATATGACATATTACGAATAAATTTCTAACTTTTTCTTCTTTTGTTGCTTAAATTAAATGTAGCTACCCATTGGGCTTAACGTTGAAATTTTCCAAGTGACATGTCTACATAATGCAACCAAAAAAAAAAAAAAAAAAGGAAAAACTGTTTGATACTTTACTCAATCAGGAAATACGTGCAAAATGGACCTTCTACTCGTGGAATTGGAAGCCTTCACAAGAAAGCGATTACTTGTGGCCCAGTTAGTCAGATGCTCAGTATGCTTCACTGGAAAGACTCCAATTTCCAACAAGAATCTGTCTGAAGGTAGGTATTGTGTCTTTTTGCTTTTCCTGTAAGATTTACATGGTATGAAAAACTTGTGGGTTGGTGTTACACCGTGGGCTTAATTTAATATGATGGATCTCCTTGTGCCAAAAAGAGAACATAAATAGATGGATGCCATGTTACAAACACGCAATAATATTTTTAGTGGTATATTCAAAACAAATCAAACTCAAACAAAAAGGGTAATTTGAGCTTATTTCAAATTTAAAATGGTCAATTCATGATTGAGTTCAGGTTGCTTGATTGGTAATGAATTTGCCAAAGAAATTATTAGAAAAGAAGCAAAAAGAGTCATTGAAGATGAAAGAGAATCGTTAAAGAAAAAGACAAAAAAATATATAAAATCATAAGATAAGATAAATTTGATGGCTCCATCAAGATCTCGAGTTGAGGTTACCTTTGCTCAAACTTGACTTGTTTAGTTCAGATTAAATTCATCCCAATTTGTAAATATATTAATAATCAATACAAATGTTAACATGTTGTTATATAATTAAATGATTTTGAATTAAAAATAAAATAAAACATAATTGCTTAATAACACATCAATATGTATACCCATATTTATATATATTGTTAGTGTATATAGTATTAATCATAACAATAAAAATTATTTATAACTAGTTTTGAACTTAAATGATGTATTATCATGTGATTAAATATTTTAACTTAACATTAAAAAAATATCTAATAAAATAATAATATATCATCAAAATATCAAATTAAATACTCAAAACTAATGTAATGATGATACTTCAATTATAATAAACTCTTATAGCTAAATAACAGAATGAATATTTGCTTTTCCTCCTTCCTTCCTTCCAAACAAATATTCTATCAACTTTTAATTTTCAAAATTCTCTCAACGGTTCACACCATTTTCCCCTTTTTGAATCTTATCCCATCAATTATTAAAGTTGGAATATTTACAAGTTATTTGAGATTGTGATATTGGGTTCCATACAAATCCCTAAGTTAATGTTAATGGGTCATTAACAAATGCTATAATTATTCATTTCCTCTTGGTCTTTTTGGTGGGTCTCTCTCAAACAATATAGCCATATGTATGCATTTGAATATATGTACAAACATCTTTTCACTAGCTGGAATAAAGAGATTAATATGTATCATATGATTGACTTTTTTTATTGGATTAATTTAAGGTTAGAGTATAATTTATGATTAAAAAGGTGGGCTTCAAAAAAATGATTGAGAGTTCTTATCAAACACAAAATAAATTTTCAAGAGAACAAGTTTTTTTTTCCTTTAGGGTTTCACAAATACACTCTTTTTTTTATTCAAAGATTAGTCATTTATCTTTGTATTTTTATATTGGGAATTTCTTGCATACGAAAAGTTGTTAAATGAACTTTTTGCTTTTTAAACTAATCTTCTAATATTTATATTTATTTAATATTATTTAATTATATAGTAAAATATCAATTTATTTATAAGACTAAAAAGCACACTGTAAGAGGCATAATCATAAAAATTGTGAGGCCTTATTAAGGTTTGCTGACTGATGTGATACGGTTCATAAAAAAAAAATTGAAAAACTGAAAAATATATTTTAAAAAATATAATATTTGACGGGATGACCAACAAAAGACATGGGCTGGCAGGCCCCAAAAAAACTCATAAAGGTACAATCCAATGGGCTAAGAGTTGCCCAAGCCTTAGTGTTGATGCGGGGCGGCCACCTTTCGACTCAACCCGTCACCGCGGCTTGTTTGGACCGTTGATAAGAGAATATTTGCATAGGTGGCAACGCGGTATCATTATTCTATTCAAAGTGGGTGGTGAATCACAATCACTAATTGTGTTATAAATGGCCATTATCTAACGCAATATCTTTTCCGTAAATCACTGACACACCCTCACTACTTTAAAATTCAGCTTTTTGACCCCCTCATTTCAAGGTAAGTCTCCTTCATCGCTGACTTTACTTTACTTTACTTCTATGTGATACTATTGTTTCTTACCGCGAAAACCTAAGCCCCGAAGCTAACCATGTCTAGTCTTCCTCTAGACATAATCGCCGACGTCCTCAGCCGACTCCCACCAAAAAAGCTTTTATGTTTCAGGTGCGTTTGCAAGCCCTGGTGTCATCTAATCGACAGTTCTGATTTCATGAAGCTTCATCTCCATAAATCCATCAAGTCCAACACCAACCAATCCCTCATCTTGAAACACTCCCATCTTTACTGGGTAAGTTTAGATTCGCTTGACCTAGCTTCAGAAATCGATCATCCTTTAATGTGTTATAATCACAGTGTTAAGTTACTAGGTTCCTGTAATGGGTTGCTCTGTATTTGTAATATAGTCGATGATATTGCTTTCTGGAACCCATCAACGAGAAAACACAGGGTTTTACCATGTGTGTCGTTGGAGCTCCGGCGATATTCGGGTCCTTCTGTGTGTAGTCTGTGTCTTTATGGGTTTGGTTATGATAAGGTAAATGAAGATTATAAGCTTGTTAGAATTGCTCGCTTTAGGGGGATAGAAACTTCGTTTGTTGAGTGTGAAGTTAAGGTTTTTAGCCTGAGAAGAAATTGTTGGAAGAGGATTAAAGATATGCCTTATGTGTGTGGATATCCAGGGACAAATGGGGTTTTTGCTTGTGGTGCTTTACATTGGGTAGTGAGTAGAAATTGTACTTCTGAGGAGTTCAATAGAAATGGTAGTTCTGAGGAGTTCAATGTTGTTGTTGCTTTGGATTTAGCTGTTGAAGACTATAATGAGGTGGCACTGCCGGAGTTTGGGGATAGGAATTTTAATTTGGAGGTGGGAGCGTTGGGTGATTGTTTGTGTGTGGTTGCGAATTATTCAAACGTTCAGTCTGATGTATGGGTGATGAAAGAGTATGGAGTGAAGGATTCTTGGTGTAAATTGTTTTCAGTTATGCGAGAACAAATGCGTGGACTTGGGAGATCTCTAAGGCCATTGGGTTATTCTAAAGGAGGCAGTGAGGTTCTCGTTGAACAGGATAAAGTAAACCTTTTTTGGTATGATTTGAAAACGAAGATAGTTACGGATGTTGTGATTCATGATACACCCAGTTCTTGTGAAGTAGAATTTTGCTTGCTAACCCTTACTTCTGTTAATATTAGCAAACGAGATAGTGGAAAGAATCAGAGAATAGCAGACCATGAGAAGAATGTTAAGAAGAGGTAAGTGACTTCATATTTTTTGGTTCTTATTATCTGTTATTGTTTTACTCACTCTAGTTTATGTATTTTCTTATATTCATCAATTAAAGTGTCTATATATTATTTTATTCTACGTTTGTTTGCGTAATATAATTTATTGGCCTTTATATAACTCAGGGATGATTTCTTGTCTGAGGGGTTCAAATTGGTGCTATAGTCAAGTAAAGAAAGAATGGCAGCTGGAGCAAAAAAAGGTACTCATGGAATTCTAATATAATACGTTTATCAGGTTGAGTTCTCTCTTGCTCTCTCTCTCTTTCTCTGCATGTAAGTTAATTCAAAAGCATATAACTTGTGTGTACAAATTGGTGTAGGGCTGTAAGCTTATTTGTTGAGTTTTCAAGTGACCAAAATCTACAAGTTTAATATTCTTCAGCACTTAGTATCCTATTATTCATTTGGTAGGATTGTAAAGCATTTTAGAAGTTCTGAACCTATTAAAAGATTAAATACTTCTTCTTATAATATTTATGCTGTGATTCCCTGCATATATCAAGCCAGATTTGTTCTTATCAGAGACACTTGCTGTGCACGTATCTTGCATTGGTTTCATAGATTGTTGAGGATTTTTTTTGTTTAGATTATTGCTTGTGCAGTTGTAACTGTGTATCTGAAAGTTTAAGCACTTCAATAGATTGCTCTGCTGTACATATATGATTTGTTCTTATACTCCCTTTAATCTATCCTGTTCTTGTTTCACATCCATGGATTTACAATTTACAAGCCAGTTTTGACGTATTTTTCTCCCCCCAGTTTAATTATGAAATTTCCAGTGTTAAACTTGTTAATTAGACTGATTTCATTTATAGGGATGGTTTGATTCATGATTTTACGGGGTCCAGTATGTAAAAAATTTGTTACTGCTGGATTTCAATTTGATATGAACCTTGGGAGAATCGCATCTCAAAAACTAATTGTTGAGATTTGAAAGCCCAAACCATATAAATCCCAGACCAGAATCCAAGTCACATTCCTCGCAGTCTTGCTCTTGGGATCCTAACGCGATCTATTTTATTGAACCTTCCCACCCTTTCCCCCTCAACTGTGTACCAATCTTATTTCCAACTCTTATTTATGTGAAAACAATGTTTTAAGAAAACTAATTCACTAAATCTTTTTTGGTTGTTAATAAAGTGCTAATATTGCATGAATACTCTAGACTTTAAGATTTATGTATTTTAGTATATCTATATCTGGATAGTATGTGTGTTCGCTATTCTCTGTTCACATCCAATTATGATAGGATAGGTGAGATAATTTTGTTCTGCCAAGTCCTCCCATATTTACATTGAGATAGCTTGATATGTATGTTGCAATTTAGTTGTTGGCTATTTTGGTATTCGATTAATGTGATATCTGAAATGGCTTAATCTATTTCCTGAGTTTGCGTCAAATCTGATATATTTCTTGACATGAAGCAGAATAAATATGAGTCATCTTCCAGAACTGGTAGTGGCAGTAGGTTCCCTAGCAGTCTCTTCAGCACACATGTGGAGATAAAATCCTCATGGAAGGGGGTGATAAATGCTGTGAATTGTTTAAATCTAACTCCTTTGAATGCTGCTGCTCATGACCTATCACAAGCTGCAGTTTACAGAGTGCCTTTCTGGCCTTGCAGTTACTCGACTTTAAGTTAACACGATACTGTGTTCTGTAATTGTTATGCATGATTAAATTTATAATATAGTAGTGGAGTGTATGTGTATGTGTTTTTATGAGGCTGGAAAAAGAAGAAAACCCGTAATGAGTAAGAAATGTTCATTATGTGATGTAATGTACTTCAGTCTGTTGGTATATTGAGTTTGACACTCATTGAGCTTAATTGGCAAACAACATTTCACAAATTTCATCATATATTTCGAAATCCAATGCGGCCCCCCAAGAAGTAGCTATATCATATCTTCCCTGAAAAATCTTATTAGAGTGATCTCTTTGACACAGGTCGTGTTTCTCACCCATATTCAATGCCAGTGGTTTTTACAAGCACCTCCAAACATTAGGCGCAACCTAAAAACAAAACAAGGAACGATAGATTCAGATGTCAGTCTTGTTACAATCATTTGTTAAAAAACTCAGAGCCTTATAGCAATCGCTTGTAAGTCCCTAGTCGGTGTATTCAAACCGAATCAAGCCGGTGCATTCAAATCGAAACTAACTTCCTTCATCAGCGAGCTTCCAAGCTGACAGCGCAGCCTTAAGGAACAACAGCAGACATTGAAATCCTGTCAAAGTTGTTAGTGCATGTTCTGGAGTTCATTATTTAGGGGCATAGCTTCAAGGCCTTTGTTTATGAATTCCTGAATAATGGAAAAACGTAGACCGGTGGCTGCATTCCATTGTCAACAGCGATGATGTACACAACACAAGGCACCAAAAATATTAAATCTGCTACAGAGACTAAACGTTGCCATTGATACAGCCTCTGCACTGGACCATTTTTTAATTCCCAAATCACCACCACTCTCAGGTTCTTTAATCTTGACAACGCTCAATGACCCGGTTGATGGTGACGAAGACCTTAACTGTGTTGACCCAGTTGATAGTGGTTTCATATACTGAACTTTGGTGAAATGAGGTTGAACAAATGCCAGATTGCTTCAGGAGAGAAGAGTTTTTGTAGTCTGAAGACTGAATTACTGAAAAACTATGCTATAAACACGTGTGATTACAGGAAGTTGCCATAAACACGTGTTAATAAAGACATAGAATTTCTTAATAAGATCACAGAAATCAGGTGGGTGAATCAGGTGCGCTCACCCACAACAGAAGAAGCGCCACCTCATACATAAAATCATCACGTACGTTTTTTTATGTTAAAATAATAATATATTATTATATAATTAAATATTATTTTATTTTAAATTTTTATCCCCCTAACTAAATAAAAATACGTCATTATTTACACCAAAAATTACACCTATAACACTGATCTTTGGTAAATTTAAATAGCGTAAGATGACAGTATTGTGTGCGTATGGTGTGTCAGTCCGAGAGCAGAAAATTCTCATCATTTCATTTCTGTTTCTCAACAATCCAAAGCTGAGTGAGAGAAAACCTTATATTGAATACGGGGTTAGGGTTTTGGTTTTGTTCGAGATTTCGGCTGTGAGAGACGATCTCATGCTCACACCGCCACCGTAACCGGCGGCGGGGGCTCAGACTTCGATGTCTCCCGTTGAATCGTTTGATCAAGCCGTCCACTCACGTCCGAAGCGTAAGTTGGACGATTATGCCCCCAACTTAGACGGTGACGATGATGACGCGGAAACATCTGACCTCGTATCCGTGAGAATGCGAAAAGACGAACCTAACGCCTTCCATCTGTCCTCCGACTTGACTCGCCGAGTCGCGACGGATGAAGCCGAGACGAGTTCGGCTGAGTCAAGAACAAAAACTCGGCCTGGACTTCAGTTTTTTATTCGGATGATGTCGGAGGGAAAAACTATAGTTGTTCAAGCTAACTCAAACGACACCGTTAAGTCGATTCACGAGAGGATTCAAGTCATGACGGGAATCCCGGTCATTGAGCAACGGTTAATTTACCGGGGAAAGCAGTTGCAGTGGGAACAGTCGTTAGCAGAGTGTTCGATACAAAACGATGCCGGATTACAGCTGGTGGGGCGTATGCGAAGTACGGAACACCCGCAAGCTTGGCAAGTTATTGATGATATGGTGGGTGTAATTTATCGGCTCTGTAAAGGTGAAACGATACAGTCCTCATTAAAACACATAAAATCTCGAATGAATGAGTTTTTTGCAATGACACCACAAAATAACACTGAATTAGCAATTGGTTATCTTCAAATTTTTATGTATTCATCGGCTCCAGCTGCCTTGGTAATGCTTTATATGTCACCAATGAATGGTAACAAAGATTGTGCTGATAGTTCAATCAGGCATTTTTTGAATTCTTGTAGAAATGCATTGCCCAAGAATTTACATACACAATGTGCACCCATAGTTCTAGAGTTTTGTAAATTGCTTAGGAAGTTTACTCCTGAGGATACGTTGTATTTAGCATGCCGGAGTACGTTGGGGTCATTGTTGGAGAATTTTGGTGGATCGATGTGGGAGAACACTAGTGTTTTGAGGGCAACAAAGTATGGAGACGATGTTAAGGGGCTGGTTGTGATTCAAGATATCTTTCCCTTTGTTAGTGAGTTGGCTAGTAGGTTGTCAAGGGATTTGACTTCAAGTATGGAGATGGTGTTGAGCGTCGGGCCATCGGTGACTGATGTTTGTGATTTTACTGCATTTTTGGTCCCTTTACGTAAGGCAATTTTGGGGCAGGTGGGAATTACATGTCCTATTGCAGTGCCATTGCCAAAAAGGGGATATAACCATCCATCTTATGGGGATGAGATTAAGTATCTTCATGGTATATTTGTTGAGCTGCTGATAAAAATGGATAAATGCCTTGGTAAAATGGAGGAACGTTTAAATGTGAGAGGTAGTGGGGAAGGTGAGATAAACTATTCAGGATGGTCACAGTATCTTACCATTTTGAAGGAATTATTCGCCATTTCTAAACTTTATCAGGGCACTGAAGAAGAATTTTGGAAGGTTTTGAAACGTAGAAAGTCACCTTTGTATGCTCTCATTCTTAGATATGCAAAGCGGAGTGATGATCATTTGTGGCTTCTTGAGAATAAGGATGTGACAAATTTTGAATGCAGAAGGCATCTGGTCATGATGATGTTCCCTGAGGTAAAAGAAGACTATGAGGAACTGCATGAGATGCTTATTGACAGGTCTCAGTTGTTAGCTGAATCATTTGAGTACATAGCACGTGCAGACCCTGATGCGCTTCACGGTGGTTTATTTATGGAATTCAAAAATGAGGAAGCTACTGGTCCTGGTGTGTTGCGAGAATGGTTTTTCTTGGTATGCCAAGCCTTATTTAATCAACAAAATGCTCTTTTTGTGGCATGCCCTAATGATCGCAGAAGGTTCTACCCTAATCCTGGTAAGGTTCCATTGGCTTTTGATGTATTTTTTTCTTGAAATGGTTTCCACTATTCTTGTATGTTTTCAGTTTGCTGTCAAACTATTACTGAGCCCTTTTTTCAATAATTACCTAGGTGTAAATAGTATTGTAAATGACGTGATCTAGAAAGAACATCTTTGTTTGTTTTACACCGTGCTTTGGGTTACATGTCAACCTTTGCATGTTTAGGAATTTTTTTGGGGTGATGTAATTTTTGCTGACGGCATTGTATATGACATGGGCAAGGACACCTTGTTGGTTTGAGTTACATGTCAACTATTGCATGTGTAGGAATGTTTTTTCAGAGTGACGATGCTATAATTTTTGCTTTATAATCCTTTTTGCGGCTGAGTGACACTAGAGTTTTGGCTTTATGAGACTCAATACCCTCCTTTTTCCTGAAATTGTTGTTGACCCCTCTCCTCCTTTAAGGCACTCCATTGCAGGTTTTCCTAAAACATTAAAAGATGGTGTCATTATATGACGTTGGAATGCAATATCTTTTTAAAGTGTAAATGGCTTTATATTGCCATGATCTGTAAATTAAAACTTTTACTAGTATCAAATTCTTTTATAGAAATACTATTTTTTCTCACCGGGCAAGCACCCTCTCCCATTTGGATTGAGATACTTGAAGGTTAAACTAAGTAATTTCTATGCAGAATTTTCTTCTCTTACGAAATTTTTCTTTTTCCCTTTTAGCTTTGTAATAGAATCCCTGCCATTAAGAACTACATGTCACTTGTATCGAATACCATAATCCAATTGACTTTGGCAATGGATCTGAATTCAACATTGATATTTAACCACAAATGCATGTGTTTAAAGATGCAAATATTTATACTTGAAAGAAAAAGAGATAGGAGGTTGAGCTCTTTGTAATTGGTTAACAGGACCATGGTCATTTTAATTTACTGTATAAATTGATTTGAGAACCACATTAATATGTTCACCCATATGTAAGAAAGTTCTATGACTTGCAGTGCAATTACTTTGATTAAATTTTCTGTGTGCAACTGTATCGGGATGTATATTTCATGTATGCTAAACTCTGAAGAGCTCTAAATTTTTTATCTGATTAGGTTTGTTTGATCCAGATTGTTCTCTTGAAGATATAATTATTACCGAATTTTGTTTGCTAGGACATGAGACGGCTTTTATGAGGATGTCTGTTCTGATTTCTGTCATATTTTCTGTTTTGATAATGTCATTTTTGTGAAGAAGGAAAGTCTACTAAGTCCGTGTATCATATCGTAGTCATTATAGCTGGCAGTGTGTTGTAATATTTAGCGGAGGTTAGGAATGCACAAAGAAATTGTCCATTATAAGAATTAGCAATAGCTGTCAAATCTAAATGCTCTGGCATGACTAAATGCAAAGCTTGTCAAATCATTTGGGTATATGATGAAACCCAAATTCATGCATCAAAATCTTACAACACAGAAAGGAAAACTGAAATGAAGAAAGGAATAAAATTTTTAAATTACAGTCATTTAATGTGCATGATATTTACTAATATCTTAACTAAAGCAACTTGATTGTTTTAGTTATGGGCTTGGGTTCTGTACTCTGGGCATGGAGTGTTGAAATTTTTTGACCTGATGAAATTTACTCAAAATAGCTTGACTATACATGTAAATGTCTTGTAAAATTTCTGGTAAATTTAGCATAATATATTTTTGTTTCCAATATTATGAGTTTTTTTGGGGTGAATTCATTACTTCATAGTGATTACCCAATTTAAAAGTTGATAGGGGAATAAGTATATTTGAGGTTAAAACAGAACAAATCTTGTTTAATGATAAAACAAGATGAACATATCTTAATGAGTTGTTACATAGATTTAGAAAAATATAGTAAAGGGTTGACAAGATAGACGTAGAGTATAAAAGGGGCCCCAGGATCCTGCTTGAATGCAATCAGTAATCCTCTCTCTTCTTCTCTTTCGTCATTCCTAAAACTATTAAGACCCTTGATTTGCCAGCTCCTGCCTTGGGCATGGAATCTTGCATAGGAACCTAAGCCCCGCCCCACAATTTTCTTGGCAGACCAAAATCCAATGATGCATAAAACATCATATCTCTTAATAGATTGAGCCTTACCCTTCCACCCTTCCAGTTAAGAAGTTTGCTCATTTAGTATTAACCCTGCTGTACCAGACTCCAGAAGTTCTTTTGGGTCTTTTCCTTTCTCTACTTAGTGGTTGTATGGTCCATTAGCCATATGTTTACTGAAAAAAACTAGAGTGTACTTTGAGGTTATTAGGTACTTCAATAAGAGTACAACTTGGAATAAGCAGCCTTATGATTGATTGAGTGCTTGCAGTGGAGTCCTTGAAGTCTGCCTTCACTTGTCTATTTGGACAAGGAAAGGCTGGATTTCTTTTGCTAATGTAGTAATGTTGATCTATGACCCGTCAAAGCAAATCTCAGCAAAGAAAGCTATGGAACTATTTTAATTTGTTGATCTGGAGAAGGTCTTTTTCTGAGAACATTGTGAAGTGTCTAATATATATAACAGCATGATCAGCTAATTGAAGTTCTGCTGTCGAGTGTATTTGCTTTTATCAAGCATGTTTTAGTTGTTTTATATTTTTTAGGTGTATAGCTCAATCTTGCATTTGATGGTCAATGACCATGATATGCAAAACTAAAAGGCAATCCTATTCATGTACCTGTGAGAGTGAATTAAGAGGTCTCATGCCTAAACCATGTTTATTTTCGGGCGTAGCATTTTGACTCTGAATAACTTCCTTGCTGCCAATGCCATAGGCTTCTAATTTTCTAGTAGGTGTGTATTATAGTTATTTGCACAAATTATGACTTGAAGAAATAGTAAGAATATTTTTCTTCTACAACATAACATATAGCTTATGCTTTTTCTTCTATATGCAGCATCTAAGGTGAACCATATGCACCTCGATTATTTCAGTTTTTCTGGTCGGATAATTGCATTAGCATTGATGCATAAAGTGCAAGTGGGTTTTGTCTTTGATCGTGTGTTTTTTCTGCAATTGGCTGGGAAGCATATTTCTTTGGAAGATATAAAGGATGCTGATCCACGCTTGTATGATAGCTGCAAGCAGATCTTGGAAATGGATGCAGAGTTTATTGATTCAGATGATTTAGGGTTAACATTTGTTAGAGAAGTGGAGGAGTTAGGATCCAGGAAAATAGTGGAGCTTTGCCCCGGTGGGAAAAGTATGGCTGTAAATAGCAAAAATCGGGAGGAATATGTTAATCTTCTTATTCAGCATCAATTTGTCACATCTATCTCTGAGCAGGCAACTCATTTTGCAAAAGGTTTTGCTGACATTCTCTGTAACCCAAAGCTCCAGAAATTCTTTTTTCAAAGTTTAGAGCTTGAAGATCTTGATTGGATGCTATATGGAAGTGAAAGTGCCATATGTGTTGATGATTGGAAAGCTCATACTGAATACAATGGCTACAAAGAAACTGATCCTCAGATAGTCTGGTTCTGGAAGGTACATTCTTGTAGAATTTTACTCATAATTGGTAACCTCTTTATGTGCCTTATTTAAAATCTGCACCACACTCTCCATTCCCATTCTTAATCTCCCTTTCATATTAATGTTTGTGAAAAGCGCTTCACTTGGATACTGCATTATAATAGCATACACTAGCTGCTTTCTTGTTAAATCTACGATGTTTGTAAAATGCCAGTGCACATTGTTTTCTGTCCTTTTCCAGAAACTAGGATGTTGAAGTTTCTATTACTTTATGTTTCTCCAGTTTTGTGAGTTCAGATGTTGTTATGAATGGTATCTTCTTGTAAATGCTGGATATCTTTATTTGCCTCTTATGATTTCTAATGATGTCATTGTATCTTCCATGATGAACATTCAGAACTTAGTAAATAGAGGATGATGCATGCTTTTCTTTTAGTTGTTTGCTTGGGTGCTATTGTATCATTTTAATGGATATCATGAAAGTTCAGGTCATCCTTTGTGATTATCATGCAGCTTTTACATGGTTAGTGGAATTTTAGCCAGAGTAGAAATATCAACTTATTCCACCATGAAGGAGTATATTTTGTTTCAAGAGCTTAGGGTAATACATGGAGGGTTTGGGAGTATTTCTGATTAAGGAAATTAACTGAGATGTAATGTCCACCAGATATTGGCAGCAAAATCTAATTTAAGGTGCACAGAAAAAAGAACTGCATTATTGACAGAAATGAATTGGAGAAATTACAGAGTGCTTTCTTAGTCATTTTGTCAACCTACTTTTTCTATGAAAAGAATTCTGTTATCAGGTTTTAAAGTAGTTTACTGCAAATTTGTGTTTAGGTTTGTTTTTAGATGTTTAGAGGTAGCTAATTTGGTGTGCTTTACCATGGGACCATGTTTTTGATGGGAACATGAAGAACACATTATTGTAAAAAGCAAATAGTGGATAAGATATCCACCATGACAAAAGAAACAATCTAATCTAGAGTCTAAAATTTTGGATATACTGTCATGAATTTGTGTAATCTGTGCAAAAAGAACAGACAAAAAAGAATGGTTAATATAGCTTGGATTGCCCCAAAAACACAACCAGAATCAACTAATAGCCCCTGGCCAATTTAGATGAATAAAGATAAAAGATTTCTCTTCAAGATCTTCAAGATAGAAGTTGGAAGAGATGCTAATCACTTGATTTCATCCTAGAAAGCCTTCATTTTCTTCTCCACCGTTATCTTCAAATATCCTTTTTCCAAATCACCTATAAAAGAGCGAGAAGCACACACTTGAAGAGTCTTGGCCCTTTCTCCTTTCCCAAAGAAAGAAAATGTGCCCATAACTAATTTGGAGCAAGATCTAGGAGTAATCAATTAAACATAGGTTTCTCTACAAACTTTAGACCATACCAAGTAAGCCACTGTACAATGCTGTGACAAATGGTCACAGGATTCTGCATAATTTTTGCACATTGCATGTCAGTGAAGAGAGGTACAGTTAATGCTACTATAATTGGATAGTGTCTGCTGTAACGAGTTCCCCTTGACCTGAAGTCCATGCTAACTCTTGATCTTTGGGAGGAACTTTTGTTTTCCAAACTGAATTATACCGTCCGAAATCAATTGGAGGATTTTCTTCATATAACATGTGAAGGGGGATTTGCAAGTATAACCTGAGGATTCAAGCTTCCATTTGCTTTTGTCTTCTCTTGACTTATTAATGCAACATTGTTAAGAAATCCCATAAGATTACTTAATTCTTGTATCTCTCTCTGCTTCAATTCCCTTCTGAAGTTTAAATTCCAGCTTCCATGTGGGAAGAAGGGTCAGAAGAAGCTTAAACAGAGGCTCTTCTATTGAGGTTCAATCTGTGAAGAGTGCAGAGTTGATTAAAGCTAAAATTTCCCAGCTTTTTATCCTCCTAAAAACGTGTTTCCTTGTCATTTTCCACCGATAATGCCATGAAAAAGTTGATTGCAGGTTATTCCTTAGAAATTGAATACAGAGGACTTTTAAAGTTCCACCCTTTTACTTTCTTTCTTATTTCTATTACTGTACTTTTATGCTTCCTATCTAAAGATCTAAATAAAATAAATAAAAATTATTTGAAACTTTCTTTGGAATCCCTTTCATTTTTTTAAAAGACCAAATTTATTGTCGATAACTTCATACAAAGGGAAATTTTCGCTTGGGAAACATCCAAAGGCATTTATCATAGACATTGACCTTGTAAGCCTGTTTCATGTGATTGACAAGATGTTTTAGAGATAGACTTATATTATTCATACAATGTTCATATGAATTGGATATGGTCTATAAGAACCAGGGAATTTACTTCACATAGGTCTATCATTTACTGTTTATCTTCTTTGTACTATTTTTCTTTCTTTCTTTTTGTTTTTGCATAGGGAACCATGAAATTATATTAACATGTAGACCAGGTCTCAACCCAATAGAAAAGCCCGAGTTCCACTGGTTTTTTTTCCCCTTATGTGGTCACTTTTCTATCAGGTCTTTCTACAATATCTAAACCTCTGTGAGATGAGAAGCTTTAAGTTCACTCGGCTTCACTTTCAGAAAATTTTATTAAAAGTCATCTTTGTGGTTTAATTTTTAATGTTGTTAGGTGCTTTTAAGGTCGATTATCTCATCTCAGATATTTCCTGATTAAGGTGTTATGTATTGCTGTAACCTGGTATCGAAGATTACCTTGGTTCTAGCATAGTGTGCTTTGTTGATTCATTTTGTGGCATGGCTTCATTCTACAGTTGAAGATGATAAGTTGGATTTAGAATGGTTTCATTCTATTATTGTAGTAAATCTAAAATGGAGTTTGGGAGTTTGAAATTTGTTGGTCCATTTATTCATGGGAATTTGTTCCTCTGAAAAATTCCACTGATTTACTTATACATGATTGTTATTGTTTACAAACTGAGATGCTTTAGATTAATGTCTGTTTTTCTTTGCTTTGAAGTTAATATTATCATAAATAGGATCTACTGCACTGGTTTAGTATATTATAGTGCTGGAATATGGCATGCCTGTTTCCTTTTTATATTGGAAATTTTAATTTGGTATAGATAATATGTGCACAGATGAAAGTGAAGCAACTAAATAAGGATATGTAAGGTCTGTTTCCTTTTTATATTGGAAATTTTAATTTGGCATAGATAATATGTGCACTGATAAAAGTGAAGCAACTAAATAGGATATGTAAGGTCCTCTAGAAGATGGGATTTCTGACAAAGGATGTGGTTTGAGTGGGCATCTAATTGATTTCCATCTGGGAGAGTCCATAATTAATGGACTTGTTGCTTGACCTGGCTGATGAATGGAAAATGGGGAATGAATCAATTCTTTAATTATTATTATCTAGATGAGAAAAGAAACTCGTGGAAAGCAGAAACTCAAAAGAATACTGTTGACTAGCATACTGAAAGAAGAAACAAAACCTTTGATTGGCCTACATAGGTTCTCGACTTTGCTATGAAGAATTCTTATTTGGGTAGGAATATTTGTGGCAGTGTCTGTTCTCAGTTCAGGACAGCTTTCCATGAATTTAAAACAATTTTTATAATTATGTCATCATAATTTGACAATGTGTGCTCAAACATGTTTCAGATTGTTGGAAGCATGTCAGCAGACCAAAGAAAGGTTCTACTCTTCTTTTGGACCTCGGTGAAATATCTTCCAATTGAGGGTTTCCGTGGTTTGGCTTCTCGGCTTCATATTTACAAGTTAGGAGAGCCTTGTGATCGCCTTCCATCATCTCACACCTGCTTTTACCGGTTGTGTTTCCCACCATATCCCTCCATGGCTATGATGCAAGATCGGCTTCGCATCATCACACAAGACCATGTGGGCTGCAGCTTTGGCACTTGGTGAAGCACTTAACTGGTGTTCATCTGCATTGGGTAAAAAGGTTTTTCTGTCACTGCACATAGCTTTGTATTGAGGTTGTACAGAGTTATAGAATACCGTCATCTGTTTTATCATTAAACCATGTAAGAAAGTGGTCTAGCTAAATGGTGTTTCTGTTGTGAAGCATGCGATGTCATTGCTGGTTTTTTGTCGTCAACTGTTCATAAGTATAGGTATAACATAGTATGAATAAAGCAACAGGCAATGGGTGGAGAAAATTAATTTTTCTTCTTCCATGAACTTTCTTTACCAGTAATAGCTGTTGGTTTCTCTTGCCATCACAATGTAAGTACATAGTAAGCAATGACATCCAAATTCATAGCTGTTGTTCTCACTTATTCTAATTATCGGACAATATTTGATTGAATAGCTCTTCCTGTGCTGTCGATTCTCCAATGTAACACTCTTAATCTCTATTTTCCTCCATTTTATTGTTTCTCAAAGATCCTCTTCTCTACAGTAAATGTTATATTGCACTTGAGTTGAGTTTGAAATCTCTTTACATTGTTTCAAATATCTTACTTCAAAACACTGGATCCGGAATTGCACTGTAAACCATCAAGCATGTTTGCATGGTGCATCAGATTTAGATTTCATTATGTAGCATATACTTGTAACAGGTTGCTGGGCAATGATGATGCAGAGCTTGACCCATGTTCTATTATGTTATGTACATTGCGTTCCATTCCCGTTTCTTTTATCCTAATGTAAATTTGTCCTGCAATTATCATGATCTGGCTGTGCCGTTTAGGCTTCTATTGACGTTTCATGTGTTTTTTCTGTGTCTTGTTTCAGTTTTTGGCAGCCCATATATGTATGTATGTATGTATGTAAGTAATACAACATATACAAATATGATGAAATGGCAGTTTGTTTGTATTCATTATTATTCAAGCAATTATACGTTTAGTATTTTTGATTCTATATTTGATATTTAATGGAATAAGGATTTATATAATATATATTAATTTAGGTATCAATGATAAAGTGTTAATATGTAATTAAGTATTATTTTATTATTAATTTAAAATTTTTTAAAACAAATTAGAATGAATGTATTATAAATTTAAATCTAAATTATTTAATTTTATGCTAACGCATTATTTTATTTATTATTGCTGGCATAGTATGACTCGGTTACTTATTAAGGATTATCGGATGGTTAATAATGTCAACATTTACTGTAAAATATATATATATATATATTTCTCAAACAAACCTAGAGATTCACATTCACACATCTCTGTTCATGTGACTCATCACATCATTTCAAAGTATTAAACTCTTTGACAACAATGACCTTCTTGGAACCCACATTGGAACAACAAAGCCAATCCACGTGGCTTTTCTGCTGATGTGGACCAATAGTACTCCAAGTCCAAACCTCATGCAAACCCTGACCAAAGTGACACTAGTAACAATAATAATTATAATAATAATAATAATAAAGAAAGACTATGCCATTGGCATTGCCACCTATTCTTCATTCTTCAGCCTTCTCAACTGGAACTTCTGTAGTCGCTGCTGCTTCCTCTGTTGCTTCAACTGGCTTCTCCTCCTCAGCTGCCTTCTTTTCCTCCACCGGCGCTTCTTCAACCTCGGGTTGGACAGTCTCTTCAACAACAGGCTCCTCAGCTTTCACTTCTTGAGTCTCTTCCACTGCTGGTTCAGACTCAACCTTGGCTTCAATCTCAACTGGAGCTGCTTCAGGCTCTGTGACAGCGGGTTCATCTCCAACTGGGGTCTCCGGAGTTACTTCCTTTGGCTCTTCAGCCGTTGTTGCTGCTGCCGCCACCGGCTCTTCTGGGGTTGCCTCAACAGTCTCGGTCACCTCAGGTGTCTCATTTTCAGGCAATGTTGTAGCAGATGATTGAACCTGCAAGATCCCAAAACATTCAACGTACGAAAATAATAAAAACCCTCATGCAACATCTGGAGAGAAGCTAGATTATCAGGCAAATCCAGTTAAATAAAATCTAGGTAGCTTGGAAGATGGATTGATCCATCACTGTTGCTGGCTAGATCGCCTTTTTTTCATCTGTTTCCTATTTTCTTTATTATCTAAGTTCATGATCACCATACATGCACATCATTACATGATGTTGATGATCACAAATACAAATACGAGAATTGATCTATCATATTAGAGACAGATCCGAATGAGATTCTAATAAGATCGCAGACGCCATATACAAAAGAATTTGGCTGTTCGATGATCAGCTATAGATATATAACTTACTATACATAGACATATATATATATACCTCAACGCTGGCCATTTGGAAAGCAAAGAAAAGGGTGGGTATTGACAGAAAGAAGAAATATAGATGAATAATAAGCAATGGCTCTAGAGGTTTCTGCGAGTGTATATAGTGAGGGGAAAGAAGATGAACAAGAGAGGTATATATAGACCCCGGAGAGATAGTTTAACAGGTAAAGTTAGGTTAGGGCATACAAACAAGTTTGAAATTCACTAATTACATATCAAGATTAAATCTCTAACTTACTAATGGTCATAGAATTAGTCATTAAGGATCCAAAGCTGTATTCTGTTTAATGTGATCAGTTGGTCTTCGATTAAATCCAAAAAAAATAACTCTCCTCTAGACTGTGATTCAACTTGAATGGGGAAGCACTTGAAGAATCTTGGCAAATGGTGGCTTATGTGTCAGTGACATATGGGCAATTGCACTTTGTCTAGTTGTAAATGTTTTTATATTATAAGATAAGATTTATCATTTATATTATTAGTGGTATGAACAATGGAAATTGCATTTATATTATATGGTTGAGTCCATTTCTCGTATCAGCATCATATCTTTCTTTTGAGGAATTGTTATAATGCATTCATGTTCTTCCATTTTTAAATGATTCTCCCATTACCCTTAATAATAATAATAATTAGTATTTAAATAGTAAATATTCATTAATAGGTATAAACAAACTAATGTGTACTTGTAAATATGTGATTAAGTAATTTTAAATTAAAATCAAATAAATAATTAAATTAAATCAATAATATTATGACACAACAATTTTAATTTATATATAGTATTACTCTACTCATAATTTCTCCTAATTATAACTCTTAATTACAATTAATTATACTCTAAATTCACTGTGTATTTGAACCTTTGAACCCCGCAAAAATTACAAATTATAAAATATAAAGGTTAGAATAACAATAAAATGTAAGGATAAAAATTAAAAAAAAAATGTATTTGAAATATATATGAGAGAATTTATTTAAAGCATAAGGAATTATATTCATTTATTTATTCAAAATAAAATTTTTTTTTTGTTTATTTTGGATAGAAAATATACAAACCACATTTTAATTTATTTTATTATAAATAAACAAAATAATTTAAAAAAGAAAAACCCAAATAAATTTATTTGAAAAAGGTTACTTTTACTATTGTGGTCAAAAAATCAAATTTGTTTGGTTTTTTAAGGTTTTTCTCACCTTTCACTTTTTTTTAAATTTCAAAATACCCCCATGAAAAGGGTTATTTAATTAATAACCCAAAAATTTGATTACTTAATTATAATTAGGCCAAAGGACCTATTCCTATCCAAAGTATTCTGCTATCTCAAGTTTTCACTACTTAATTATGAAAATTCTAAATACTCATCTATAAGAGGTTAAGTTTGTTAGTTTTAAAAGTAAAATTGTTCTTTCATCTATAATATTAAAAATAAATTAAAATTTAATCTCTATTTTCTCCTCAAAACTCTAAAAAGTAGAAGTTTGCCCCTTATATCAAGTTTTAAAAATAATATTCCCCCTCTAGGGTTTAATTTTTAATCTCCGACATCAAATCTAACCACAAAAATTCTCTAACGCATCACTATGTCCGACAGTTTCTCTCCTCTCCTATAGAACATTAACCGACGAAGATCTCGTTTGAAAAAATAAAAACGAAGACAAAGATCTTATCTTTATATGAGAAGATAATTGTCTTTCTAGAGGTTTTCTTATAGGAAGATGATCATCTTTCCAAATGAAGATGAGATCTTCTTTTTTGTTTAGGAAGACGAAGAACTATGTCTTCCTGATGAAGCTCTTTGTCTACCTATCTTCATTCAATGTCGATCGAATGTCTAGTTGAGAGGAGATAAATTGTTAGAGTAAGAGAAAGTTTCAGAAGGGAGAGATTACCGATAATGATGTTAGAGTTTAAAAACTAAACCTTAGAAAGAAATATTATTTTGTAAAACTTAGTTTATGAGAAAAATTATTAATTTTTAGAGTTTAAAAAAATAATAAAATTTTAAAAGATTAAAATTCTGTTAATTTTAATTGTATATAGATAGATTAATAAGATTTTTAAAATTATGAAATAGAAACATGACATTAGGGGATAGTTTGGGTTGGGAAATTGTCCTTTGGCCTTAAAATTAACAATTAATGGAGGCGATTATCAGCCAAACAAAAGGCAAACAGCAGCGGTACTAGGGCGGTGGGAAAATGGGACCCATGTCTCATCAATTGTGATCATTAACTTAAAAGCACACGGATCACGGCCCACTTTATTTGGGAAAATGTGTACGTGGCACGACTTTCCACCCTTGATTCAGTCCAAATCAGTCCAGTCTATATGCTTTGGGGACCGCCCTTTCTAAAAGATGAACTTTTGTAGGTCCCACCTATAGATGCTTTCCAGGAAAGACTCTGGTGACGTTGGTCCCACTCCCAGCCGTCTGATCTGCTTTGTCGCGCTTTCTTTCAGTCTTCTCTCTGATCATGTGCTCACTACAAGCCCCCGGTAAAAATGAAGAAATTTTACAATTACCCAATTACCTTTGTGAAAATCACTAGGGCAACTTTGTCATTTTAGGTAGCAATTAGAGATCCAAGGATGATGTTGGCATATGGATGGGATGGATCCAAACCGAATGTTGATTGATTGAGTAGTCCCCATATTGATCTTCTTCGCCAACACATGTTTCCTAGATAGTCTTGCAAAATGAAAAAGACTATGGATTATTGATCCACGACATGGGCGGAATGTGGAATTCCCGAAACTGGGACAAGGACACATCCTTAATCCTTATAATGCTTTAGGGTACATTGCTATTTGATGAAGATGAAGATGGTTTATATATTATTCTTTAGGCCAAAGGACTTAATCTTACCTAAGGTTTATTATATAACTAAATTTTTATCATTATTTTTTAAAAACCTAACGTTTCACTTATTATCTAATCTTGTTAATGATTTTTATTAGTTTTATTAGAATATTGCATTCATAGATGATGAGTTGCAGCGTTAGTCATTATGCTTGAATTAATTAAGTTCAAATGTAAAATTTAATTTTTTTTCTGTAAAATAAGTTAAATATAAATTAATTCAAAATTTTAAGTACAATTAAGTTAAATCATATATAAAAATAAATTTTTTATGAATCCTATTTGAGTATCATATTATCAATCTCTTCATACATCATGTCATAAATCTGCAGTTGATTACATATTTACAATCTTTATATAATAAAGTAATCAATTATTAGGTTAAATTAAATCCAAAATAAAATTATTTTCAAACAAAATTCCAATCTCAATTCATCCATTTTAAACTAACTCTTTTGAATTTGAACCAACCTAAAAGTGAATGTTGTGAAAACTTGATCCAAATCTAATCCAGCCTTAGGCAATAAGTTCACCGTAAGACAAGATCTCATAATCAATGGCAGCTAGAATTACATGGAAAGTTCTCAGCTTCTGTGGCGGGCAGCTTTGCTTTTGTTGTATGGCTGCGAGCGACCACTCGGCAAATCACACTCTCTTGTAATGAGTTTCGCTGCTTTTGGTGGACACCTTACTTTTTCTTTTTCTGCATAAATTTAGCAATCAATCCAACTCCATTTCTGAAACACTGCTCATTCAATCTCTTCAATCAATGCTATATTCAATGATTTAATCCATCATCTTTACCTTCATAATTTAAGAACAAAAGCAGTAAAACTATCTTAAATTCTGATACAAATATCTTGTCCAGGAAGTTCATACTATTGGGTTCGACCTTTAAAATTCATTAATTATTCTCTCATTCCAATTCAACATCTTGTCCATAAAGCTATTACTATTGAATTTGACAAAAAAGAATTTTCAATAACCATTCATCACCAACCAATGATATGATGATCTGAAAATATATCAAGTATCATCGAATTTTTACCTGAAACTGAGCACTGCAGAGAAATCTGAAAAAATAAGAGATGTGCAATTTCACAAAATATGATGATAAAAGTAGTAATGTGGAAAATTTCTTCAGTGATATTAATCAATCTTGAACATAAGTTCAGTACAACAACAACGGTTTCTATCAATAACTATAACCCTTGAGTCTTGCAGACTTAACAGCTACTGCTAGAGCTCCATTGAAAATGGATTAAAAATAATTTGAGGGTCACTCAGGACTATTCATCTAACAAGATTTCTCAATACCGTTTCAGCACGCTGCTCAAATTTTGGTAGGGCCCAATCATGCTGAATGATGTCAAGACCATCTTTCTCGGCACCCAAGCTCTGAGAAGGATAAAAAAATAACCATTGTTTAGGAGATATTCATGGTGCAGAAAATCAGTTTGTAAAAAAATCTATGAAATAAGCTGACAAACAGGTATTCAATTTCAAGGTTCTTTTGTTACTTTCTCAAAATATCAAATGAACATTCCCATCAAACATATACAAGTTCAATGTAATTACATACAATCAAATCCCATGCCTAAACATCCCACAATCGATTTCCTCTCTAAAAGAATGTTACATTCACGTCTGTCCAATGCCTAATTTCTAGAATATTATCCAATCAAATAAAAGCAGGATGAATATCTGTCAGATCTGTCGAAAAGTATCAGTGGTGACCTCATTAAAAAACGGTTGAATATGAAAATTCCAAAGCATGAAGAAATTCTCACATATGCGTTCATGTTGAACACATGATAGTGGATAAGCAACGATCAGTTGCTAAGAAGCAAACCCTTCTGTTCACCAAGCAGTTAAAGGAGCTATGGCCTAGGCAATTACAATAAAATGAAGCCTGCCTTTTATACAGTTAGAAAACAGAGACAACTGTCTGTTTGAGTGCATATATGTTCAAGGACTTGTGGGTGCATACATGATAGTATGCACATGCATGTGCAAGAAGAGGTACACAATTCAGCTTCTAATGAACCCACATATATAGTGACAATTCTATTTCCCTATATCTCTTTTTACTTTAACGATCAAACAGCTGAATCAATAAGCCTGGATTCACTGGTCAATATTAGACCTCTGTTTCTCTCAAAAACAAAGCACAACTACTGAACAGGCAAGCCTAGAATCCAACAAAAAGTGGACTGTGTGAGCAAATAGCAACCTCTACCCCACCATGTCCTTGGCTAAGAGGCCTCTAACCCTTTTCATATGTCCGCCTGGCCAGCCTTCCTCCTCACGGAGTTAGTTTTCCTATATAAGGCTTCACCTTTACCAGCATCTCCTACACTTGGAGCTCATGTTCATGGCAAAGGCCTCTCCAAAAAAGTTGATATCATAAAGTCAAATGCTTACTTGGCATGGTCTTATTAATGGCCTGTGAAACATAACAAGGTACTTCTATGCTTCATGGCTACTACAATTCTCAGAGATATGAAAATCAATTTAAATCAAAGAAGCTCTGCATCAAAATTATTTTAAATTGATTGCTTTGCAAACTGTAATACATGAAACCAAAAAACTGTTATGAGGTGCCCAGGGAAAGGACAGCATCATAAAATTCTGTACTTGATTCACAAAAGGCAAACTGACCCAAATAAATAGACACATCAGTTGAAAGTGATTGGGGTCACAACCAAACAAAAAAAGAAAAATAAAAAATCTATATCAATTCCAGTGTTAAGAATAAGTGGAACAAGAGCAAGTTGATGTGGAATGTTGCAAAGACAGCAGAAGCTTACCCCTGCGGTTGTTCAAAACCTCTCTGTGGAGAAGCACATGCCACATGCTGCAAGATTCCACAAGTTTTATGGTAACACTCAATGCCCTAAGGCATCATTCTGAAGAGACTAGCTCTATTACAAAATGAGCAATACTATGTATACATATTTTGGGTATATAATTATACACACACTTATATGTGTCATCACATTATTGGGTGATTTTAAATTAAGGATAAGGTAAATCATGTGTCATCACATGATAAAGTATTACTTTATCCTTAATTTAAAATCTCCAATGATGTGACAACACATATAAGTGTATATATTTGTGTACTCAAAATAGGTGCACATAGTTTTATTCTTACAAAATAATCCTCCCAAATGATTTAACCAAGTTATTATGGTCAAACATAATTCACATACTGATACGAACTTTAGAAGAACCACACTTCAAAAGCTAGCTATTGAGATGGGAGAACCTAAGGCCATATAAACCCTACACTAGTTGTCTATACTTTTCAATTTGGGATCCAAGTCTCATACCTTGCACTTGGGATTCTAACATACCACCACGCTCCACAGCCGTAGCGCCCACGCGGGCTGGCTGTGCGCTAGCCCCCTGCTAGCCCGGGCGAACACTGCAATGTCAACGTCACCACCCGCGCAGCACATTTGCAACTGGGAGACATAGGGATGACTCTAATATCAAATGATACGAACCTTAGGAGAACCACATCTTAAAAGTTAGCTATTGAGATAGGAGAGCCCAAAGTCATATAAACCCCACACTAGTTGCCCATACTTTCCAATATAGAATCTAAGTTTCATACCTTGCACTTGGGATCCTAACACATACAATCTAGCAGCAACCAGTTATTTCTTACACAGTCAATATCTACCATACTTAGTATAAATGCATGGGAAAAGCCCAAGAATGTTCAGTCCATCCCATGTATTTTCTTGAAAAGTTAAAATTATTAACAAGTTATGGGTCCACAATAAATCAACCAAGGAGACCTACTCCACATCAAAATTAAGTGCACAGGTTGAAGAGGAGCATAATACACATAGATCAGATTAGACAACCAAAAAACACAAAACCATACTAAGAATTAAAAGAAACTCAATAATGAACCACTAAAAGTTGCACCTTTGAGGGATCAAAACCAAACCCGCTCATTTGCATCATCCGCTGTGCATCATCAGTGGCTGCATTAAGAGTATGATATTACGAAGTTTGTGATATTTGACGAAAACTAAATTATTGCTGAAATGGAAAACTAAATCAAGATTACAGTGTTGTTGCAAGAAGAAAATTAGCATGCAGGTCCAAGTTAAAGCTAAATAACAACACTAAAAGTTCAAAATATAATAAATCAATACCAACCATTTTCTTCACCGAGAATGAGGCTAAACAAACCCCTTAATCCAAACAAATTGAGGAAATACCTGAAATAAAAATAAACAAGTTTTCAGTAATTAAATTCAAATATTCAATCAACAATATTGGCTCCCAAGCAACTAAACGGACTCAGATCAAAGTGGATAGAGGCATTCATGAATGAACTTGTTGCCAACATCAGAAAATTACCATGAGCGGCTACTGACATAGCTAACATCAACAGAGCTCAAGTCAATCCCATTCTGTAACATTGACCTGAACCTCTGAGTTAGTGGGAATGGTATCTTTGCTGTGTGGATATAAGAAAATAATGAGAAGCATGAGATACATATTACAAGATTTAAAAAAAAAGCGCAATATTAACAAAATACTAAATAATCTAAAGTAAAACACAGATCAAGCAAAAATCAATTAATCAAACAATAAGCCACACAAAGAACCACATTTTGTAACCAAGATAGAGAAAAAAACCTGCAACAAACCCGGAGAAGAAAAAGTTAACCCAAGCAAAAGTAATTGTCTGGCAAGAACAAAGATTACAAACAGAACTGTCAAATCCCATCGGAGCAAAGAAACCATAAAAATATAGATAAGCTATTCAAATATTTACCTGGGGTATGATCATAGACAGATTTTTCTTCATCATATCCATTGCCATGTTAGGATCAGAAAACATTTGTGCTTGTGCATTTTGAGCCTGCCCTTTGGGAACATGCAACAACCCATTTTCCTACCAACACAACAAAAAAAAACACACACTCCCATATCAAGAACAACAATTAAACTACCAGACATTATAATAAAATACAGAATTTCACAATCTAGACAGTTAAATTTTCTGAATTTATTTATTTTTTTAATCACAAACCGGTTGTACAACTGAGCTTAATGAAATTCTCTCAGTTGATGGCAACAATTATCGTGATTAGTCATGTATTTGAGCCAAACCAAGCTTGAGAATGGGCCTGGCTAGGTTAGTATAGTCAAGCTTGATGAACTTTGCAGGAGAGGAGCTTGAGCTTAAAATTGCAGGTGAGCTAAAGCTCAGCTCAGTATCTAATCGCTTAGACCAAAACGGCATCATTTCACTTCTAAATAATACAAAAAACGATGTTGTTTTGCTACACATAATATAACGTAATTGTGGCTCAAAACAACATCGTTTTGCAATCCTTCCGTAATGTAAATGCAGTTAAACAACTTCGTTTTAAATTGAATTATCAGTAAAATAAAGGCGTTCAGGATCCTGTCAAGCTGAACACCTCCTGACTCAAACTTGAGCACGTTCCTTAATAGCTTGATTCGAGTTAGACCGACCTATTTGTGATCTTAAAATCAAAAAGTTATATCTGCCTGCTATTAAGGCCAAACACAGGGTAGCTTCTGGAATTCTCAGTTCAAAATTAAATGCCCTCTTCCTAAACAGAACTTCATTTTCAAAAATTAATCGGAATCGACCAACTAACTAGGAATTAAATTATTCAAACCCAAACAGCGAACAAACCTCGTTATTGAAATAAACTCTACGAGCACGAAACGACTTGGGAGGGATGAAATTGGCGCCACCACGTAAATTGCGCGCCCTAAGAATCACCTGACTGTGCTTTTTTTTTTTTAAAAAAAAGAATAAATAATCATGGAATAGATAAAGTATAAAGGATGCATTGGTAATTCACTGAAGCGAGGACTTGCCCTTCTTTGACGATTTTGAGATCGGGGACTTGAGCGGAGCGCATGAGTTTAGAGACGAAGTAGCGGAGGATACCGATGAGTACCATCACCACTGAAAGAGGAATCAGAACCCAGTCTCTGATCGCCGTGTCCAGCACCAGATCCTCCGCCATTTGTTCTTGATTGAGGATCACGATCTCTCGCTGAGGTTTGGATTCGGAGAAGATACCAATTGCTGAGACCAGGAGCGGAGGTAATGCAGTCTTTTTGTAAGATAAATTGTACAAAAACGGGGCGTTTTCGTACTCTTGTGTTGTCTGGGCTTTGAAACAACACAATTATGATATAATTCACTATGCAGATAAGGGGTGAATTCGAGTCCAATGTGAGCCATATTCACCTGGGCCAAGTTCGGATTATCCTGTACCCAACCCGAATAAGAGTTTGTTGTTTTAGTATACACATCGATGTAACCAAACAAAGCAGGTTCCAACACAAGAACCGGGAGATGCAAAAAAATGTCTCAGGTTGTCAACATAAACCCTCTCAGTTCTTCGTATTCAACCCGACCCGAATCGAATCGGTTCCGCCTCTATCAGAACGACTACCAAAACCAAAATTGGAATTTCCTGCTCCGGATGCTTAAGTGCAATGGCAAGTTTTCTTGCCTCTTTTCAGACAATCGAAGAGAGGTACCAACTTATCATCTCTGTTTCTCTTTTTTCTGTAATTTATTTACGATTTTTTTAAGCTTTGATTACTTGTTTTGATGAGGGCAAAGTCTGACAGAAGCAGATTTTTTTTGAGTTGATTGTGCTTGGAATTGAATATCTAATTGTAGTTTGAAAAGAAGGCTTGATTGGTGCCTTTTTATGTTGAACACTAAATTAAATAATAATTCCATGACAAGAATCAGAATAAAATTAATGAATTTTAGGGATGGATTTGAGCCGAGCCAAGTTTGAACAAGTGCCAATTTGAGTTTGACTCGAAATTGTAATGCTCAACTAGAATTTGAACTTGAGCTTGATTAAGCTGGTGACTGGTATCAGTAAGGGCTCCCAGCAGGGTAGATAGTGTCACTAGAGGGTTAAATAGTGTTACCAATGGGGTAAACAGTGTCACTAGAGGGCAAACAAGCCAAATGTGAATTGAGTCTGAGCTAGCGTGGCTTGAATCCAACCCTAGTTTGAAGCTCTGAAATTGGGAATTGGAGCTCTGTGAATCATTTTATACTGTCTGGTTTCTAAATGGGTCAAATAGGAAGAAGCTTTAGTTGAATATCTGGAGCTTCCTTATGTCTTTAATGTTAAATGGGGTATGAATACTAGAATGGTTAGTGTTCAATGAAAAGGTGAGGGCGTCATGTAATAACCAAATTCGTATTCATGCTCAAGTAGTAGTTATTGAATAATGATGCAGTAAAGTAATACATTATGGGAAGTGAGAGTACTGATTTCTAGAGTTACTGTTTGATAGAAGGTCTTCACATAAAATTGGAGAAGTTATGGATAATTCTATCAACTTGAGGTGTTTTATGGAGGACTTCACTTTATGTTAAGCTCCACCACCTGGGGTAACCATGTATTACCATCGCTATGAGTTTGTTGATGAGCTATCTTACTGGTAAACCAAATAATAACATGATATGATGGAACAACATTTACAACTTTACTTGCTTTGAGCCTTTAGATCAAACATTGGACTACTGCACTGAATAAGATGCTTGATATGTTCTTTTTAGAATTGTTTTTTGATGCATGGCATATGTGCACATATACAAAGGGGGGTGGCCATCGGAGTTTTCTTGAGTTATTATAATTGTGCAATATTTGAATGATGTTTTGGCCATTTAACTGGTAGATGTGTCATTGTTCTACTTTTCTGAGTAAGATGCTTGAAACTGAAAAATCACTCAAAAAATATGAAAAATAAAACTACTAAGTTTGTTTCTTTTCCCAAACTACTTGAGGTTGACTTGCTGAATCTTATTTTTGACATGTAACACTTTCTCCGTATTTGTTTTCATGGATGTCAGAATTTGAAAGATTAATGTTCTCCTATTTAATAATGTTGATTCCTTTGCATGGTGGATTTAATATATCCATATTTATGGTTGCAGGAACAAGCAAGGAAAGCCTTAGAAAGTGCACTTGATGGAAAGAAAATTGAATTTGAGAAGTGGAATAAAGAGATTAAGAGAAGAGAAGAGGCAGGTGGTGGAGGCGATGCTGGTGGAGGAGGTTGGTTTGGATGGGGGGGACGGTTTGGCTGGTCAAATGGTGATCATTTTTGGCAAGAAGCACAACAAACTAGTCTTGCGGTGCTCGGCATTATCATCATGGTAAGCAATTTTCTTTGTCTTTAAAGGTAAAGAGGTTGACGTACATGTTTAGGGTCATTTCTCTATCTGTTTTGCTCATAAATTTTCTCACATTGACAGTATCTCATAGTTGCTAAAGGGGAACTGCTTCTCGCTGTGATCTTCAATCCACTGTTGTATGCTTTGCGAGGTACAAGAAACGGGTTCAGTTTCATAACCTCAAGGTTTCTTCAGAAGGCATCTCCTGATGGTCCTGCTAATTTTGGTGGTATGTCAAAGAAGGAAGTCTATGGGCGTGTCTCAGCTAAAGAGAGAGTTTTGAAAAAGTGGGGAAGTGATTGATATTTGGGTTTCAGGTTTGAAGGTTATTTAATCCATACATGTTATAAATGAGGTGTATCAAGTTTTGCAAACTTAATGAGCAGGGATGAACAAGACAAGGCTGAGGAGCAGCCCTTTTTTTTTGTGTGTTGCGGATAATACTTGCTTTTTGTTATTGGTATTACTTTATTTTTGAAATCCTAATTTTCATTTCGGAACTAAGAGTTGTTTTATATTCAGAAGCCTGGACCAAAACATGCCTGAGCAAGCACTATTTGTATTAAACACTCTGTAGTTGTTATAATTTGATTGTTGAAATCTTAACCTTCATCAAAAGAATTCTTTTTTAATCAGAGGCCTTTGATGGAACATGAAAATGCAATGTTTATATCTGTCACTATGCTTGAGACTAATTTAAAAGATTTGTTTCTTCAATCGTACCCAAATTGTGGGGCCTGGACAAGATAATAGAATCTCATTTGGTTCATTATGTTTTTCAGATGCCTCGTGATTATATAACTTTGTCTACACTGTCACTTTTGTCTTATAGAAATGCCTTCTATTGACATGATAAACCTTGCCAAGATTGTTTTCTTCCTTGTTAGGTCTACAATAATTATAGAACATTAGTTGTTTGTAAAGTCTTTAATTGCATTACATCAGAATAATTGTAAGGATAAGCAAATCATAGTCATTTCGTCAATGCATGGAAGACTCCATTTATTAGTTTTATATTTCACCATCATATTTATCTTTTTCGATTACTTTTTGTTGATAATAACAACAAATCTGTTTTTTCTAACAAATTTTTTTCTTTATCATTGTCGAGGACTTTTATTCTCTCTCTGACAATTTTCTAGTAACTTGTCTCTTAATATATATTAAGTTAGATTTTGTGAATTCGAATTAAATTCAAATCACTCTTTGTTTATATTCAGTTTGAATCCATCTCTAATTATGCCTTCACCATTTACTACAAAAATCACTGATACCAGTGATATTTATTTGTTCATCTTCAACACCATCCTTTTTTATGATTTTCTGAGTTGTATTCAGCAAACTTGTGCATCCGGACTATTTCAAAGTAGGTAATGTTATAAAATACCAAATTTATTTATCTACCTTTTCTTGTCCATCGACTTCATAAATGTTTCTAAAGCTGACTCTGCAGTTTACAGCTTTCAGGAAAGAATTTAAACCAGGGTCGCCGTAGCTATGCTTAGTTGTCTGTCCTTTCAGCAGTAATGGTAAAGCCTCCATTTTTAGCCTCTTGGAAGGAAAGAAATGACAGCCCATGGAATGGAGGGCCATGCTAGTTATCTGCTTGTTTCACCATCATCTTAGCTGGCCAGAACTTCCTTATCTTAATCTTTATTCATCTTTGAGTTACTTAAAATGCAAAATTGAAGCATAAACTGATCATTTCCCCCAATTGAAGGGCATCAAAACTAGTTAGAGTGGTTAAGAAGCATAAATTTCTCAGCCAGACCATGTGAAGAGGCCATTAAATTGGGGATGGAGTCTCTGGAACGGCCTCATAATCAATGATGACATCATCGATTGAGTTCCATTATGTTGGGGTCGAGAAAAAACTGACACCAAGTATTTTAATTGTCTATATGCCGACTCCTCAGAAGTTTGAGAGCCCAATTTTAAATCATCGGAGTCAGAGACAAGTTAAAATCTCTGGATGTTTAGCCACTTCTCTATGGTCTCCTAATGGGCAGAAGTCAAAATAGGTTCATATTCTTCTTCAAATATTTATTTTTTGATAATATGAAGTCAATGTTCATTTAGCTATAAATTGTGTTTTATATTACAAGCCCATGCTTACTCTTATGGCTCAAAGTGAATCATTGTAACACAAACAACCCAAGAAAAGTGTGAGACCAAATCATCTCTAAATAAATTAGTTGAGAGTTAGAGTTTTTCTCTTGTGAGTTTAAAATAAGATAAAACCATTGATTCTAAACTTGTAAAGGATGTATGCAAGACTGACCCTCAAGAGTTAATGTATTCAAAGGTGTCACACTGACAATTACACTGTATTAAACCTCTAAACTTATAACATTATATAATTGAAGCTTTATAACAACGATAACTTGGATTAGGCCTTAAGAAAATCAAAAAGTCACTTTGCGAATCTTACAAGCAAAATAATGATGTCAATATGACATTATTAAAACTTTAAAACGTATTTTATTAATGTTAATGTGCACATAATGATTGAACTAGTTTAACCAAATAATTGAAATGCAACTTTATATAATCAAATAATTAAAATGAATTTTTATTATGATCTATATTGAATTTATCACTATTTTTGGTTGAACTAATTGATTCAACGTGGTTTTTAAATAGTACTTTACAAATGAATTTGCTTGTGTCAATAACTTCTTAGAAAATCATTTTCAAAAACATGATATATTTCTCAGTAACATACTTCTTCATAAAAAAACATATGATTTATGAAGAGAATCTAATCAAATTTGTGACTATAACATCATTCTAAATAAAATAATTAAATTTCCCTTTAAATTTATAATTTATAAACATTGATGCAATAAAAGTGATTTTAATTATTAATGGATTGATATATCATTATAGGGTTATTTAATAGTATTATATAACGAGTTCATTTATTAATATAATAATACACATTATTATGTATCAGTTTTTTTTTATGTCATAGTCTTAGTTTTTATATTTTTTTTATAATTATTATATTAAATAAATAAAAATTTTATAAATATAATATAGACTCTAATTCAATATTTTTTTCCTACAAATTTTAATACCCAATCAATTTTACTATCTCTCCACATTTATTTTGACTAAATTGGCCTAAATCAAAAGGGGAAAAAATTGGAGTTCATCCCAGTGAAGGTGGTGTGGAAAAAAAAAAAAAAAAAACAAGCGTCACTGAAGACTTAATACGAGGATAAAAAGCTAGTCAGTCAGAGAGATGCGCACTCTATGAAAACCAAGTGATCCAATCATGAGAATGAGTCAAACAGCATCTTTCATCCACTCAATCCTGGGCCAGGCTGTTCCTTTTCTCTTGTGTGTTTGTGTGCGTAGAAAAAAAAAAAAAAATTGTACTAACAACTCTCTAGAAACAAGAGAAATCAATGAAAATAACCCCCCTCGAATCATGGTCTTCGTGTACGCCAGTGCAGGAGTGACCTGCGCGGTCTCTCCACTTCTGTCTCTCTCTTTCATTCTGCTAATTCCTTTTTCAAAGTTGATTGGTTCAGAATTGCGGATCACCACATGACTGTTTCTTTTTTTCTTCGTAATAACTTTCTTTCCATAACAAACCCATCCCTATCTTGCTTTCTCCTTCTTTTTCTAGGTATCTTTTCTTTCTTTCAAGGGTAATCTTTGGTGGGTTGTCTTGGTTTGGCTTCCCATTTGCCTAATTTTTTGGCTTCTGCTTGGTCTGCTTTTGCATTCGTTCATTTAGTCAGTGACTGAGTGGTGATTCTTAATCTTTGTTTTGTGTTACTATTGATGGACTTTTGATGTCTCTAGCGGTTGGTGTTGATTCAATTTCCAGCAACATGGGGTTTGATGACAAAAGCAATGAGAGTGGTGGTGGCGAAGTTTCGGGTGAGACAGAAACAAAAACACCTCCAAATGAACAGGTAGATGATGAGCCGGGTAGTGGAGCTATATCTAGACATATGAGTGAGAGTTCTATTATTGCAACTGAGGATGAAGATGAAGAAGATAGAAAGATTGAGTTGGGCCCTCAGTGCACTCTTAAACAACAACTTGAGAAGGATAAGGTTTTTTTTCTTTGTCTTTCTTTGTCTTTTCTTTTGTCTTCTTCTTTTTGTTCTCTTCTTTTAATGTCTTTTCCTTTTGTGCTGGTTTTTGAGGATTTAGGATGATGAGAGCTTGAGGAGATGGAAAGAACAGCTTCTTGGAAGTGTGGATATTGATTCTGTTGGAGGTAAAAGAACAGTCATTTGCTTCATTTTCTTCTCTTAAGTTTGATTGGATTCTAAGATCTTTCAATCTCAATGCTTTTAAAGTTATGTTTTTTGCTCTTTATCAATTGAAAGGTCACTTTGATAATGCATACACTGCGGGTTAAATGTTTTGCCTCTTTGAATTGGTTCCACGGAATCAGATATCTTGATGAATATTTGGATGCTCTCAGATGGGGAACCTCTTATGAAACTGCTTGGACGAATTAAGAGATAAATTTTGCCATGGGGTTGGTTAGAAATTTTGATAATTTTCTGGATTCCAATCGGTAAAATGACTTGAGCTAATCTAACCTGGATTGACACTTGCATCTAGCTCTTCTTAACTAGACGTTGTTTTGCTCGCCAAACAAGATTACCTATGGGTCTACATGGGTTTTAACTCTCGGATACCATGTTAGAAATCTTGATCTTTTAAACTTAAGAGTGTGGATCAACCTCTGTGTGTGTATATGTGTATATATGTATATATTCCAACAGGGTTAAAATTCAACAATTTGTCAGTTGTTTCTGTCCATTCTCAAATGTTTGCCATGGAACATTCTTTCAATTTGGCTCACTGCTGGTAGATGTCGGTTCCTTTTTTTGTTTCTTTTTCTTGTACTAAACTATATATTTCTGCTTGTTAATGGGATAGATTTCAATTTTCATCTGCATTCTTACAGTTTCTGTTACCATTGTCATGATGTAGAAACACTAGAACCAGAGGTTAAGATCTTGAGCCTCTCAATCAAATCCCCTGGTAGACCTGATATTGTTCTCGCAGTTCCTGAAGATGGCAAAGTGAAAGGCTCGTGGTTTACCTTAAAAGAAGGTAGCCGTTACAGCCTGGAGTTCACTTTCCAGGTTAGCAACAATATTGTATCTGGCCTCAAATACACTAATACAGTTTGGAAAACTGGTGTCAAGGGTAATCTCTGTTTCTCTGTGTATTTTTCTCTCTAGTTTTGTTTAAGAATTAGCCCAATGAAGGGTTGGGTATGATTATCTCCCTCACACGAACTATGAATCCTTGTGACAGTTGATAGCACAAAGGAGATGCTTGGAACCTTCAGCCCTCAGGTAGAAACTTACATACATGAGATGCCCGAGGAAACTACTCCGTCTGGCATGTTTGCTAGAGGATCATATTCAGCTAAAACTAAGGTAGGTTCTAAGGTATTAGTTGATGTTGTAGTCTATGCAAACAATTTTAGGGCTCAAATCAAACTGGGTATTATGTCTATGAGTCGATTTCGAGCCAGCCCATTTTAAGACTTAGGTCGGCTTGAACCCAGCCCTAGGTTTGAACTATAGTGCTTTCTTGTATGTTATTCACCATTTTACCGAGCCAAACTCTAACCCAACAATACTCGGGTTGGCTCGATTGCAGCCCTAGGTGAGTAGTTGCTTTCAGGAGTATGGAAAAAGGAAATGCATAACTTCTTATCTATTCAATATTGATTTTGACACCAGTTAAGTCATGCCCTGAAATAATTATTGCAGCTAATGCCGTGGGGCTATGTTCATTTTCCTTCATACCTGCATGAGTTACACCATGAATGATCCACTCAATTGGTTCAGGCCTAGAACAAAACATGTATTTTATAAAATATGAATGTGATATCAAATTTGTGAGAGTCTTACAAGGCACCTATCTATCTGCGATTCTCCTAATGATTCCTCTGATGTTCTGCTTCTGCTATTTTCAGTTTGTTGATGATGACAACAAGTGCCACTTGGAGATCAACTATACATTCGACATTCGTAAAGAGTGGCAGGAGACACATGAAGTGTGATGAATTATCCGATGAATTGCATTGCTTGGCCCTTCACTCAATCAAAAGACGGTGTTTTGGAGTCGAAATCTGCTTCAGATTTTAACATATTTCTTTTGCAGTAGTGTCTTGTTATTTATTTTAGTCCTATGTGAGACTGGTTGGTGGATTATACAGTATGAGGAAGAGGAGAGAGGATTTGGAAACAATAGGAGCAAGTGAAAATTCATTTCTTTCAGGGAAGAGTCTCAAATCAATCAATAAAAGTTGAGCTTTGCAGTTTGAGCTCAAACACATACAGTCCTCCTTGTAATTCTTTGCTTTTCACCATTATTAATTACCGTTGTGTTGAGCTATATATTCGTAGTTTGAGGTTGTTAACAGCATGATTCGGTGCGGGTGGACCAAAAAAAAAACAAAAACTTGAAAGCAGTGCAGTGTTACCCTTCCCCCCTCCTTTTCCTTGTCTAAATCTATGAGTTGCACTGTTCATTTGTAGCAGTCACAATATTTATTAGCATTAATAAAACTATGTATGTGTAGATATTTTGAGTATCTATTTGATGTATATTATTATATGATTGAGTGATTTTAAATTAATAATAAAATAATATTTAATCACGTAATGATATATTTAAATGTGTATTATATGATAACATATATAAGTATATATTTATTTGTATATTAGTGTTATTTGATATGTGATATATGATATAATATAAATAAAAAATAACATGCATTTTAAAATGTCTAAAAAATTGATATAATATGTATTAATAAATTTAATTATTTTAAGAATATTTATGATATTTAGATATAACTTTAAATTTTTATTAATTTATTATTAGTATTTTAAAAATGGTATAATATAATATGTCATACAAATAAAATAAAAATTAGATTTTTTTAATATTACAACTTTTGTATAAGAAGGATAAATGAGTCATTAAGAAATGCAGAGGGATATCAATTTTTTATAAATTTCAATAATATTTTTTAAAAGCTAGTTATATATTCTTAAAATAAACACATCATGGTATTTAAATTGGTCAAAACGTTGAATCTTAATCGTGGAGTATATATATATATATATATATATATATATATATATTGACGTCATCCATTATCCATATTGAAGTGGAAGGACTGTAACTAATACTACAAGAAACGAGAATTTTTTTCAGATAGTCAACTTCGACAGAAGGCGAGAAGAGAAGCATTAACCCATTGCTCATCCATATATGATATTTTCCCTTGTGAATTTGACTCAGGGCCAGTATTTATGTCGCCTTTAATGAGTTATCCGTGGCTGGCCGCAAAACAGGGCACCTCATGGAAACACATTCACAGTGACCAAGGATTGGATTCAAGTTTAGTTCAGACATCAGTTTATTTAATTCAAAATTCATAATGATCAATTTGAGTTTAAATTTAAAATCATTCAAATTGATTAATAATGCTATTAAAGGATCGTTACTAAGATTAATAATATTATTAACGAGATAAACAAGATTATTATAAAAAATTCTAATTAAACTCAAACCAAATTATTAAATTAAAATTTTGAATCAAATTCCATTGAAATCAAGTCTAACACTAAACTGAGTCCAACTTGTGCAGTTCGATACAATCCTTTCTTTATAAACCTTTGAGCTAACCAAGAAATTTACTCAGCGGCAATCAATGAGGCAATCAATAATGCTTCATTGCATATTATTATAAAATCCCTCCGGCTTGGATTCACAACCCCATTTGAGCTTGAAGAAGAAAGCTGTGCAATGGATATCAACGAGAAGAAGCTGCTGCTGCCAAAACGAGCTGCTCTAATGTCAATAATGCTGTGGCTGATAGTTATGTCGCCGGCTTTGGCGTGTCAATCGAACCCAGGTGATTGTAGAAACTGCGTGGTGGATCAAATGAAGTACGGTTGCCCAAAATGTGTGCCGCTGATTCGCTGCATGGCGCGGTGCTTGTGGGGCGGCCGTTCCAAGGCCAAGTGCGTGAACAAGTGCGACTGCAATGGTGGCGAACCAAGGCTTTCTGATTGCAAGAAGTGCATATACAGATGCAAATGCAGCTGTGCGGCTTAGAAGAAGATAAGTTGCCCACCATCAAACTTTTATGTGTACCTATCATATACATGTTTTCGGATCCTATGAAATATCGTTGTTCTGATTTTGTACTCGATTAACCGCTGTGTAAGGATTTGAACCTGGTGTAGGTCAAAGGGTTTGCCAAGGGATTGGCTGATCCCTTTGGTGACGTAATCTAATATAATTAAAATTTTAAAATAAATTTTAATAATTCAATTACATTATAGTTAAATCGACCTAACCCAATGATTAAATTGTTAGTATAATCAAATCAAATACTGCAATATTTAACTCTTAACTTAGGCCGATAACATTAATACCGAGCTCTAGCTAACTTGTTGAGCTAGAAAATTCTTAATTCTAACTTGCCAAAACAATATCTGATATACCTATTAATAACCTTCAAATGTAAAATTTGTAATTTTTAATAAATTTAAAAATTGTAATTATAAGAATTAAAGATATCTTAATTCGAGCTATGAACTCAGGAGCTCTCTGTGACAGTTAAACATCACGCTTGATTTTGAGCTCAGCTTAAAAGTCAAATTCATGTGGCTCAACTTGTTTTCAGAACTATTTACATGATTCAACTTCAAATTAATCCAATCCAATAATTACAACAGATTTTAACCTTCACTCTAACCGGTTTGGCACCGATTCCGGCCGTATCCGAGATTTAAAACTCCGCAATTAACAGGAACTAAAAAGCATTTTCTTAAAGTAAAATTTACAGAACATTTAGTATTAGCCTCTGTTTTAGTCTTGAAGAAACCTCTGCAAGCAACGAAACCCCAAATGCTGTGCACAAAATTTCTCCATCTCATCGCCACCTCTCTCTTTACAGACTTCTTCTTCCGTCTGTTCAACCATCTTATCTAAATATCCCCAGCAACGGTACGGACACCACTCCCCATCATTTTCATCATCAACTCTGGCAGCACAGATCCCATCAAGTATCTCCTGCAATCCCACGATCGTACGGCTCACCTTTCTCCTCGCCTCTCTTATTGACGGGTCTAAACCCGGAACAGAGTCTAGTTCAAGAAGCAAACCCATCAACGCCTCGTTCATTTTAAGTTTCTCGCGCTCATCCCTCCTTACGGAGTCCACGGTTTCCTGACGTTGGATTAGTCGCTGTAAGCGGTAAGCTTCAGAGTTGACGGATGAGATTTTCTTGTAGAGCATCCGGATCACGTGGGCCCTGTAGACGGATTGGATCTTGGCGGCGGATTGTGATTGGAGCTGTTGAGGGAGATGAACGGTGATGGGAGATGGCTGTCCTTGGGAGGATTGAATCAGGATTTCGTTGGTCGGGGGAGGGGTAGAATGGTCATTTTTGAAAGTGTAGGTGACAGTTGTGGAGGCGGAGAAGGCGAAATTGCGAGAGGATTTCATGGCGAAAAGAGGGACAAGGAAGAAAGAAAGAGGGTGGAGTAAGCGACATTAAATTGAATTGAATTTGTGTGGGGACTGACTGTAATATTACGACGATTTACTTGAATCACCTTTGGCGCGTTACAAGATCCATCGGCCACGAGTACGGGACCCATGTTTTATTGCCTTTTGACGAGTGGATTGCTTCGTGCACGTGCCAAAGCATTTTTGAATTATTAGAATTAACTGGAAAAAAATTATCCTAACAATTGCATACACTCCTGTTACTATGCGGAAGTAGGGGTTTAAATTTAGTTTGAAGCGAACTCAAAGTAGAAACTCAAATTAGGTACAGTTAAAGAAGTCACTGCCCAATCTCTTCTTAAAGAAACACACATATTGCACCATTATGTTTAAAATGCTACAACCATTTTCAATCTCCATATTTGCACTCTTGCTGGAAATCACACTTTATTAAAATGCAAATACCTACCAGACTACTCGGAATTAGATGCAGAAGATGAATGCGTGCAGCTTCCAACAATGTCGACTCAAGGGAAATACCAGCATAATCACGGGGCTGATGGAAGGATTTTCCCAGAGCAGGTTCCAAACCCAACACAGTAACCATTTCCCTGCAATCAAATCAAGTTTTAAGACACTCTGTTACTTCCAATGCTAACGTCATTAAGTGTTAACATAAAATTGGAAAACATAAAAAAAATTATTCAATCCTAGCCGCAAAGTATTCCTTTAAAGGAAGGGACAAGAAGTGATGCCAGACAAGGTTTCTTTGTACTGAGAGTGATAGCTATTTTGTTATTTCCATAACTTTCCAATAACTACTTGGATTTGGAATAGTGCAATTGATTCCATATATTCAGGAAGGCCTAAAAATATAAACTTTGGCTCCCATCATTGCAATGTTTTGAAGAAAAAGCATCCTTTCCAGAACTCTCGGGGGTGGATCACAGTTCTGCCTAGAAGGGTAGCCATTACCAGAGAGAAACAAAAATTACTTTGAAATTCTTTCATCCTTCTAATTTTTTTGTCAGCCTAGATATGCTAGTTAAAACTGGCAAAGCCGACTGGATATTAGCTCAATTGGATGTTAGCTCAATATGATTATAGAAAGATTAGACTAACAAACTCTTAGGATTAAAGGGTTACCAAAAAATTTTTATATCAATGTAGTACCTTGCAAAAACCAGTAAATATGACCTCATCTCCATCTTCCAAGAATTTACGAGTTGTACCATTTAGTGAAAGTTGCTTTGTTCCATTCCATGTTAACTCTAGCAAGCATCCAAGAGAATCTGGCTCCTGTTGAGAAACACCAGTTGTAACCACACTTTCATTCAAACCATAATAGAATTTTAAGCCTCAACTTTGAGGCATGAAGTATATAGAAATAAAGGAGCACATCTAAAGCAGTATGCCCTTTGAATGAAGGAAACCATACAGGGCCACTAATGGTGCCAGTTCCAAGTAAATCGCCTGGTCTTAAATTGCAGCCATTGATTGTATGGTGTGCAAGCTGCTGAGTCAATGTCCAATACCTGTCATAGGAATAAAAAATAATTAGCATAAACTACACAAGAACAAGTATGACACATGCTCAAATTTTGAAGCGTCATTTTGCTAGACGATCCTTCTGGGATCAATCCACTGTGATGAACAAAGATGCACTAAGAAAGCTTAGACAAAGATTCTATCACTTGAACAAAAAATGGAACCAATAGGCAGGATAAATGCCTAGATCCAACTGATAGTAGACTTCAGAAGGCAAGACCCATTAATTGGGCCACTTGCCCAACATATTATTGAGGCAAGAAATAACTCTTACATAAATGATGTACTCATAGATAATCATGATAATGTAATACTTCTTACAAGTGCTTGAAATTGCTCCTTGTGACAACACATGAATCTTGTTGTCCAGCAGGTTTGATTTGAACCTTGCAGCAAGGAAGAATTTTTATCAGTATCACACATATACAAAACAAAAAAGGGCAAGACGCATTGCTAGATAATCAATATCTATAAGACCTATAAAGAATATTGCTGCAGATATAGAACACTACGAAGAGTGGATAAGCAATCCAAACATTGCTAGATTCTACCTCCAATGAAATGTCATAGTTCTTGGAAATCTTTTCAGCAAGATATGGCAATGGTTGGGGGTCCTGCAATATACAGCACATATCATAAGGAATGTTGCATCTCAAAAGATATGGGCAGCAAAATAGACTCAATAGCATTAATGCTTCAAAACAACCTAGATATTAAGGTACCTGTTTGGGAGCATCACAAGCAAATGGTTCAAGCGCATCAAGTGTCACAATCCAAGGAGATATTGTTGTACCTAAAAGATTAGGCAAGAAAAGTAAGGTCTATTCAAAGTATTGCGAAGAGCTCAAGTACAATCATTAGTGAACAAATACCAAATGGAACTCAAGAAATGGGGCGATGAAATGTTTATTTCTTACCAAAACTCTTCCCTAGAAAAGGCCCAAGTGGCACATATTCCCATGCCTGAATATCTCTAGCTACAAAATTAAACTCTTATCAATATAGCTCTCAAATTCAAGTAAGCCAAGAGTAAGAAAATGAAGCAACAAAAAGGGTACCACTCCAATCATTCATCAACACAACTCCAAAGATATGATCTGCTGCTTGATTAACATCAATAGGCTTTCCCAATTCATTTCCAGGACCAACAACAGCTGCCTGCCAGCAGCATGATAACATGCATAAAAAGTAACAATTAAATTATGTTGAAATATGATGAAGTCACTAGCATAGCTATGACCAAGGATACAAATACGGTCAAGATTTTAATCATGTGCACTGTATCCTATATCAAAATTCCATTATGTTTTTAAGAGAGGATATTTTAATAGTTTTCTATTCAAACTAACCATTTCTAGCTCAAAGTCTAGTTTCTGTGAAGGCCCGAAAGGTGGTGGAGAGTTGCCAGATGGAGGACCTTGACCTCTGGGAGAAAAACAAAAATGCACATTTATCAGATAAGATACAAGAATTAGAATTGGCCACCTGTTTATCCTTGGCGCAGGTTCATCAGCTTATGAAATGGAGAAAACATGAGATACAGTTTTAAAACTGCATGAGTCATAAGATGCCTTGTCAGACAAGCTCCAGCTGGAGCCAAGTCTTGGCAATTGCTTTTGTATAGGAGGGACAGAAGTTACAAACAAAATTGTACAGACACGTTTATATTTGTTTTAACCCCACAAAAGGTTCAAAATTTTGTTTCTCTACCTTGGTCGTATTATGTCTGTTCCAGAGATAACAATGGAAGATGCCCGTCCATGATATGCAATTGGAAGATGAAACCTGGAAATAAGTTGAGACTCTCAAAACTTGGAAATAAAAATTGCAATAATAACACTAGTAATCAATTTAGCTTAAATTAGTTACCAGTTTGGAGGAACTGGGTTCTGTGGTCCACGAAATATAGTCCCACAGTTCTTTGCATGATGCATGGACGAAAAGAAGTCTGTGTAATCCCCAATTGCAATTGGAAGAATCATTTCTACCTTACCCTTAAAAGTCAAAACACAATTTGGGACATCAGGAAAAAGAAAACATAGCCGACTCATAATATTCAATATCAAGTCATTACCATTGGAACAAGCGCTTTCTGCCTTAAATTTGCATTGTCACGTAAGGTTGCTTCAGTAGCTGCATCGGAAGACAAGAACTTGCCATTACTTATGCTTCATTCATCTCGAAATGAACTTCTTTCTAACCATAACAGGCAATCAGTTAATTGATGTGGTCTAAATTAACTATAGCAATTTGTTCAGCCATTACCAATATCGTTTCAATCTAAAGATGCTCGCTCTGAATTCTACCCCCCACAATAACATTCTGTGAAATATGAAAAAGAAACATACACGACAATAGCCTTTGAAGTGTAGCTCGAGCGTCCTTCCACGCAGGTTTTCCCAGAGCCAAAAGCTTGTTGAGATTAGGCTGCCACCAAAACATTGCATATAGCACAGCAATTAATACAGCTTTTTATTAATTATCTTATAACACCAACAATTCAACCTAACATTTAATCCAAAACAATAAAACTAAAAATTATGCTTCAGTTTATCGGTAACCAAACAGCACGATATTAGTTGATTTTCGACTAATCAAGTTCCAGACCATCGAAACACTCTCTGAACTTACTTTGAATCATAAGAAGTCAATCAACAAGGCAAAAAACCAACACTAACAGAAATCGCTATGGACAGAAAACTTCAGTCAACGAACCTGAAGAAAACAATCAGAGTCCTTAAGGATCGGGCCATTGAAGAGACCGGCTTTGGCAATCTCAGAGAGGTCCAACACGTAGTCTCCGATAGCCACGCCAGGTCGCGGCGATGAATCTGGTTGAGGCTTGAAGACTCCATATGGAAGGTTATGGATGGAGAAATGAGAGTCTGGTTTCACTTCGATAAACGACTGCAAAGCCATGGCGCTTCAATAAAACGACGTCGCGATGAGCAGACTCCGGTAACTGGAAGGTAGTAGTTAGTAGTAAGTTTCTGAGTTGAGAAGAGACGGGAAATTACACGGAAAGGGAATTATATTTATACACGAAAGCTTTGGTTGGTGTACCTGTTCCCGTTGTAAGTGTGCAGCGTCTTTATCCGGATTTTTAAAAGAAAATCAAATAATTTATGGAGTACTGCGGTTCATGACATATTTAGCTTATTTAATTTATTTATTGTATACTTTATTTAATTTCACCTCTTAATTATTCCTGGAAGGTGTTATAAACGTATATCATCATCACTTTTTTTTTTTTTAAATCATAAACACTTAGTTGTCTAAAAAACAATTAATTGTGCAATTCTCATTAAACAACATTGTCCCAAACATTGGGGATGGATAGGAGATTATCCCTGGTGAGTAGCTGGATTTAATCTGATCCACGTGGGCAGATGAGCTTTGAAATTCTTTGTGTGGTTATGACCACTGGTTAACCTTAGCTTGAATGCTCGACTTGGAATCTTGACTAATGCTCACATTTTAATTAGGTAAATAAAATTTATTAAAATTTTTTATTACTTTATTTTTTACTAAAGTCAAATAATAATTATTTTTTTTAATTTCTATGAATTCCTATTAATAATTAAAACACCTAAATTACAAAAATAGTCTATAAAAGTATTTTTTTTAATTGCTTTCATTTTTGTGTTGTTAATTAGCGTTTTAATTTTTCATAAATGCATGATAAGGTTCTCTCATTACGGCCATAATTTCAATTATATGCATACCTTTTATTGTTGTCGCTTTTGCTTACCACTAACTCAATTCAGCTTACTCAAATTTTTTATTTACAAGTTTTATTTTAGTTAGATTTTGATATTTTTATCAACTTTAATATATCTTTAAGATATCTTATAGTTTATATAAGCCCCAAATGTGTCCAAACTCATGCTCTTCTCTTGTGTGTTTTTTTACAATTAAAAAATAAGAAAGAGGAGAAGAAAGAAAAAAAATAAAGATAAAAAATATATATAAAAATATTGTGTGAAACGGTTTCTTTTATTATACTATCAGAGGTATAAATAATATTAATGATAAAAATATATTTTAAAAATTAAAGTTAAAACGGTTGACTTTTAAAAATAATTAAAAAATATATTTTATTATTAAAAATATAAGTGATATTCATGATAAAAATTATAATTTTATTAACTTTAGATGAAAAAATAGTTGTATCGTCAAATATTTTTATAAACTAAATTAAATTTAAATAAATTTGAATCAAATTTAAATTAACATTATTTTAAAATTAAAATTAAAATTAAATTTGGCCTGATTCATTTATATGCATCATAACAAAATTTAACTAATCACAAATGAATATTTTAACCGTCCATACTTTTAAATTTATGTCAAGTCACTGATGCCTTGCGGGTATTGCCTATTTAGTGATGATTGATGTGGAATTATATCTGGAAGAGTTGAAACAAACATGTTGAGATAATTTTCTATCATTTTGCTATTGTTGTAGAGGAAACATAAGTTGGTTTGTAGTGGTTGTTTATGTTATTGTTAACACGGGAAACACAGGGAGAAAGAAACAAGAATTTCTTACAGTTAAGGTACAAGAATGACTAAGAATCGCTCACAATTAAGTAGAGAAAAAAAGATGTTTAAGATATTTACCTCGTGGATGGGTCTTTCTGTGCCATTCAGTCTGTAAATGCTAATCTGTGTCTGCAGTTGATTTCATTTGGTTTTTTACAAACTCATAAGATTAAGTTTGTATATGCATTATGCAGGAGAAGTACAAGAATAAGCCTTGACTCTTGGAGGATGAAACGGGCCAGTTTCAATACCATGGTCAACTTGAAGGCGCTCAGTCAGCAACTTACTACCTGCTAGTGCCGAATAATAACAAGGAATTCATCGCGATTCCTGTTGGTTCTTGGTATGCAAGACATATATATATCAAGCTATGTGCTGTCTATCTATCCTCACACATAAGTTGCTAATTGGTAGTCCTATGAACTAGTGGAACAATAACTTGAAAGTCTCTTTCTTCCCACTTTTTCAAATGACCCTTTATGAATCAACTAAAATTTCATGTTACATTGCATTGTTGTACTGTACTTGATTATGTGATACTGAAATATCTGTTTGATTGAATAAATGAATCTTTTATCTGAAGTTTTTGCCTCTATTTTTGTGAGATATAGGTTTAACTTTAACAAGGTTGCACAATATAAGCAACTTACCTTGGAGGAAGCCGAAGAAAAGATGAAGAACAGGAGGAAGACTGCAGATGGATATGAAAGATGGATGATGAAAGCTGCAAATAACGGAGCTGCTGCATTTGGTGAAGTAGAAAATATTTTGGATGACAAGGAGAGTGCTGGGACTGGTGGGAGAGGACGCAAAAAAAGTGGTGAAGATGATGAAGGTAATGTTTCATAGTTATTATCCCTAGGATTTAAGGGAGGACATGGCCATAGATACAGAGTTAACTTGTTGAAAAGGGTTACATATTCATTAATACTAAATCTTGTGTGGTTGGTCAAACAGTTTGCTTTGCTAAGAACATCTGCAGATTGGCTGGTTTTCTTGATTTATCCATTTATTTGATGACCTTGAATTATGTTCTGAAAGTTGCTCTACAATTCTTATCTCAGAGTGCTTTTGGTGAATTGATGTTCTATCACTTAGCTGGCACGTTTATATATGTGTAGTATCATTGAGGACATTAATTCATCACTTTTGAAACAGCCATATTGCTGGTATCCTCTAGCACTTGTTGTTTGACCTTAACATGACATGAAAAACGAGGAGATTTCACTATTTTAAGTTCTTAACGTCTATTTATGTTGGTAACTTATCCTTATTTGTGCAGAAGGTAGCTGATGAAATCCGTAATCAATTCTATTGTTTTCATTAACTCAAACATAAGAGTTATGATTCTTATACTGCTTTTGTCCTTCCGCAAAGCCTGCTGTGGCTTCCCACATTTAAATCATATATATGTTATACATGTTTAATGTTAGAATGTTGCTTTTCATCTAAATAAAAGTTATTCAACTTTTTAAGTATAACAGATGATAGTCCTGATTCAAAATGTATGTTTATGATCCAGGCGATGGTTGGGAACTTGAGGAAATTTTCACTGATGATGATGAAGCTGTGGGTAATGATCCTGAGGAGCGGAAAGATTTAGCCCCTGAAGTTCCTGCTCTTCCAGAAATCAAGCAGGTCTGTTTGTATACATGTAATCATAACATGCCAGTTTTTGTTGTGATTGGTGCACTTACCTTGATCATTTCACATACTTTGAGAGGTATTAGTCTACTAGTAGTTACCGGTTTTAAAGGATCATGATTATTTAATATGGTAAATAAGTTTCATCTAGATCTAAAGACTCTATACTATATAAAGTTCATGAGGTTGGGCATACACATCTTACTTGCCATGGCGATTGCAGAAAAGGAATAAGTGAACTGGCTTTAAAGAATAGGACTGTATAAACTCCATTCATGAGGAATACCATATGTTAGAAATATGGAAAAGGGGCTTGGTAGAGTAGGGTGACAGATAGAGTAACAGATTTATCAATGCAATGAGAGCTCTATTTTTTGTTTAGCTGTTTTACAACACTCTGGAAATCTTTACAATTCAGTATCTGAAGTTTGGCGGCATATTGATATTACTCTAATATACAGATCATTATTGCATTTAGAATTAAAGAAGGATATGCAATAGTAGAGGAGAGAGAAGCTTATACTGGAGTTTGGCAATTTTATTGAACCTCAGGTCAACAAATGGAAAGTTTTGTTAGAAGCTTTAAAAAGATCTTGTTAGCCTTAATATGAGCAAAGAGTTTGGTTTAGGAACCAGATTAGGAAGAAACCACTGGATATGGGAATAATTTAACCCGCTTGTGTGCTAGAATTTGTCAAGTCTAATTTCAAGAATATTATATCATATGGCTTCATCTCATGTCTGTGCATTGCTAAAGCATGAATTTTTTTATATTGGCAGGATGAAGAGGAGAGAGGACTGAGCAAATCTGGAAAAGAGTTGAAGAAGCTGCTTGGGTGAACTAGTGGGCTAAATGAATCAGACGCTGAGGATTACAATGACGATGACTATGATGTAAGCTTCTGTGATGTATAATTATGACTGCCTCTCTAACAAACTTTGAACATCATTATAACAGATGTAGGGGATGATTAATTAAACTGGGATTAATTTCATATACCCCTTGTACTACTGCTTAATTTGAGGACATCCAAGCTTTTGGGAAACCATTAGTGCCAAGTATTTGATGGTTTCTGGAAAGCTGGGGTGGTTTTCAAATTGAATAATCTCACTAGGGGTATAAAAATTAATCAATTTCATATATGCTCTAACTTTTATTTCATTTAGGTTTGTCTTTGTTTGTCTGAACTTTCTTTTATTGATGGCTCTCTTTGCTTGTCTAAACTTTTCACTTATTGATGGGTCTCTTTGCTTGTCTTGATGAGATGGATGATGACACTGGCTTTCCTTCCTTGCTGCCTCCAAAGCAGAAGGATACACCTAAGAAAGAGGAGCCTGCTGATAACAGTCCATCAAAAGCAGCTCCTTCTGGAACCAAGGGAACTCCTGCTTCCAAGTCTGCAAAGGGTAAGAAGAAAGCTGATGGTGATGATGCAAAAATATCTAACAATGCACTGCCAAAAAGGTCGAAAACAGAAAATGTAAGTCACTGGCTTTGTCTAACCTGTTCATTTGATTTCTTGATATCTTTAGGTTTGCATAAACTGGGACTTCTCTTTGTTTTAAGATTTCTCTGTTTTTCGGGAATCAGGATTCAAAAACTTCTGTGAAGGAGGAAAATGGGTCTGGGTCAAGAAGTGGCGTGCCTTCAAGAGGTGCATCATCATCATCAAAAACGGGTCAACTGCTGCTTCTGGTCTTGTCACTGGAGAAGAAATCAGGGCTGTTTTGCTGCAGAAGGCACCTGTGACAAGAGAGGATCTTGTTGCTAATTTCAGAGCAAGACTAAAATCCTCTGAGGTATGCATTATCTTATTGGTATTTCTAAGACAATATGGGAAAGCCTGGAATTAAGGTTGATTCGAGCTGATCAGAGACCGAACAATGGTTAATGAGCTTGATTTGAAACTAAAATTGCCAACTTGAGCTCGATCTCGGCCCACTTGAGCTAGTGATGAGTTTACCGGAGAAGAAAAATAAGGGTTGCCAAAAATAAAAGAGAAAAATTGTTGAAGAAAATGAAAAATTGTATGAGAAGATAAATTTATTAGTAACTTTTCGTCATCTTGATTGAGTCAAACTGGTTTGATTTAAACCTGAGCTAGGGCCACCTCAATTCAAGTTTGGCTCGGATCTACCGCTTCTTGGAATTGCATATTGTATTCAGCTTCTGTTATAATATATATCAGCTTGTTGAATATTTCAAATATCCCTGCCTATCTCTATGGTGCAGGATAAGAGGGCCCTCGCAGATATTCTGAGGAGAATTTCAAATATACAGAAGACCAATGGCCCTAACAACTACGTCGTAACTAGAGATAAATGATTACATCCTGACATGATACAATCACCATTTTTGTATTACAAACCTTCTTTTATCAGACAATTTAGCTGAGCTACATTCAGGGTAAAAAAAATCCATTGGCGGCTGCAGTTTCTTGCTTTCAGAACAAGAAAACCTGGGAAAAATTCACGGTGGTCAAGAATCTTAGTTCCAGCCCATCGGTTTATGAGCCATCTTGGACGTGTGTTTTTCTCTATAAACGTTTGTGGTCAGTTTTCTATAATTTATTAGCAAATGTTTGCAGCAAGCAATGTTTTTAACTCCGGATGAGCGGTTGATCTAATTAAAAGGTTTGGTCTATAGGTTGATCGGCCAGATGGCCAGTCAAATTAAAGACCTTAATATGACATAATTAAAATTTTATATTTATATTAAATATATTTATTAGAAAATGTTTAACAATAAATGGTTCTACTTTAATAGTAAATATGTTTAGTCATATGTAAAACACCAATGTTTGAGTATTTATTCTCAATGATTGGTTTTAGTTAAAGTTAGATTTGAGTTTAAATCTTGATCTAAGTTAGTTTGAATTAATTGAAGATGTTATTAAAAGGTTGTTGAAGGAGTATCGATGAGATAAATAATATTACCAATGAAATAAATAATATTGGTTGGATGCTATTGGGATAAATAATGACTAAACAAAGACTTCTATATTTTAGAGATCTGGCTATGGATGAGAATCAAAGGAATGATGACATAAATGTATTGGCTTGTGGAATAAATAAGGTGATATATACAGTCAAGATTTTAATCTTCACCCTGTTTTAATTCTCTTTCGAATGCTATTGAATCACAAACTTATATCTTTCAATGAGACGGTTTTATCTATAAAAATAAAAAATAAAAGTTATAGCTTTATGTACAATTTGATCAAAACTGCATCAATGAGAGTGTAATTCATAAGGCTTTCATCTTAACTATGATTTCAACCGTCGTTTTGCCCATTTAAATGTGATTTTGACATAACGAGACGATTGAGTTAAACAAAACTTGAACTGAAATTTTTGTGACTCAAATTCAAAACAATCAGAGATTCGGATGGAATCCATATTGAATATTATGATTATAAATAACAATAATTGAATTACTTTAAAATATGTAAGTATTGTTCTGATATATGTGGAATATCTTTATTTATAATTCAAAAGACGTCTGAAATTATGAAACTTGCTTGCAGCATCAGGTTCCTTTTATTAATTATAGCCATTAATAGATGATAATGTCAGCCTCTTCAGGCAGCCTGAAGCTGACCTTCTTCTTCAACTTCCCACTTTGGCTTCTGCTCATAGAAGAACAAGAATTTTTAGAAAAATCCAATGAGCAGTTGAAACTGTCTCTTGGCTTTGACGTCGAAGCTTCAGCTTCATGATATATCTCGGATGAAGAAGATATAGACGGATGAACCCTTCTAGAGGTATGTTTAAATACATAAAGCTCTCCCCCATTGAAACGCTCAGTCTTGTTGCTATTACAAGCAGGAGAATTTAAGAGCCAGTCCTCTAGAGTTAACTTTCTGGCTTCCAGAATATTTTTCTCTGGTGGTGGGCTCAAGCTCTTCCTACTCCTCTCTCTCTTCATCTTCTTCGTTTTTAAGCACTCTGGCTTCATCAATTCAATGATGCTTTTTGACTTAGCATTGGCTTCCTTTGAGCTTTCTGCTTTCGATTTCGGTTCCGGGTGGCCTTGCTCTCTTATGAAATGCTTGCAGAGAATTCCTCCCATTGGATTCTATGGAAGGAAAATCAGCAAAACTGGAAATGCAACAAGGAGAAATTACAAATTAATATGGCTGACTAACAAAGATAAGAAATGGCTTTAATCAGTACGTTTGATGATCATTTATAGAGATGCCAAAGACGGAGAAGGCTAGAGAGACAAAAGATTTTGCTCACATCGTTTGGCTTTGTTGTTGATTCATTGTTATTGTCATTGTCATCGGGGACGTAGCTTCGCAATCCAGATCGAGAGGCATTTTTATCTCATCTAAATGTACGATTATATATACATCTACAATCATAAGGGTGCGTTTGGTTGAGGGTTTTTAAAATTACCTTGGTAATCTATCTTTTATTCCCTTGTTTGGTTTGTCAGTAATAAGAGATTACAGTAATCTTCTATTACCAATGCTGACGTGACAGGTAATATAAGTGGTAATCTGATTACCAAATTCACCTTAGGTATTTAAAAATTACTGGGGTAATCTTGAGTTTATTATAGAAAAATTATTATTTATTAATTTTTTGAGATAAAAATAAATTTATTTTTAATTAATATGACAAATAATATAAAAAATATTTAAAAATAATTATATTCAAGGACATTTAAGTAAAATAATTTACTAGTAATCTTTTATTACCTTTAGCCAAACACAATAATTATTTATACTTATCAAATTTTATCAAACATAGTAATCATTTATACCCAGTAATCTTTTAAGTAATTTATCTTCAAGATAATCTTTCTATTTTAATAATCAAACATTACCCAAACCAAACGCTCTCTAAGAGTTTTCTGTTGTATATGATTGGATTTTTTCTGAGTTGTTCTCTTCTAATTGAAAATTGAATTGAAGAAGTGTTGAAGGTTCTCAGATTTCAAAAAATAACTTAAATTTAAGTTAATCTGAACATTTTAATTTAAATTGTGTTAATTTAAATCCAAAATTTAATTATTTATAAATTGAATTCAAACTTTAATTTATTAATAAGTTTGATTAGAATCGAATCTAACTATATTATAAAAACGTATGTTAGTGCAAGACATAACCCCGCAACTAGGGATCAAATTATATTTCTTGTATCTGGTATTTCTAAAATTTAATAAGAAATTCTAATATAGGTTTTGGATGTAGATATTACTAACTGAATCACTTATTATTTGTTTTTGTTATAAGTGAATGATTTTGAATTCTAATTTTTTTACACTTGATTTATTTTAGACAAAATATTCATTTTAAAAAAAAATAATATTATACACATTCACTTTAAATATATAAATAAATACACACTTATATCAAATAAACGAAATTGTGCCGTATGAATGTATGTAATTTCTACTTGTTTCACTAGGACAAAATTAGTTTATATCAAGAAGACGTTCTCTTTGGCTTATCCTCCATTTTATTAAGCAGAGGCATTACCCTTTTATCCAAATACAAAGTTGGAATCCTAGTTGGACAAAATAATAGTGCTGATAATTCCAATATTGTTTCAGGGATTGTGATTGGAGAAAGTTAATTTCAATCTTCATAGATTCAAGGGATTCCTTCTTGTCTAATGAAGAACTTGGCTGAGTCTCCTTGTCACTTGACAGAAAGAATATTACAAACACAGTTGTTTCAATGGACACAAAACATATAACTCTTATCCTCGTGAGAATTTTTTACACAAACTTAATCTCTTGCATTAACAATCAAATAATTGTAAGTACTTCGTTTGTGATAATTGGGCCAGCAACACATTCATCACTCCGAAGCCCAAAAACCCACAAAACTAATGTTAGTAGGGTTGCAACGAGTTGAGTCACGCAAACGTTGCTTGTGGTTGGAGTTTCAGTTTTAATTTGAGCTCGAATTTGTTAATATTTGACTTAATAAAATTATAAATTTGTTCAAGTTAAGTATAATATTAATAAAATCAATTTAAACAAGGGTTAATTTGATTTAATTTAAATTTGAATTTGACTCAGTTTATTAATGAATAATGATGTTAGAAAAGATGACAACAAATTATTAGAAAATAAAAATAAAAATTATTAATAAAAAAATTGGAGAAAAAGGAAAAATCATTATAGTAGAAGAGCTTTGATGTGATGTGCCAATGCATCCTTAAACTTAAATTAAACTAAATTTTTAATTTGAGTTTCACTAATTTAAACTAAATATAAATTATGGATTCATCTTGATTTGGTTTGAACCCTCTTATGCCCTTAAAAGGGGACGTTTGGTTTGGGTAATGTTTGATTACTAAAATAGAAAGATTATCTTGAAAATAGATTACTTAGAAGATTACTAGGTATAAATGATTACTATGTTTGATAAAATTTGATAGGTATAAATAATTATTGTGTTTGGTCAAAGGTAATAAAAGATTACTAGTAAAATATTTTACTTAAATGTTCTTGAATATAATTATTTTTAAATATTTTTTATATTATTTGTCATATTAATTAAAAATAAATTTATTTTTATCTCAAAAAATTAATAAATAATAATTTTTCTATAATAAACTCAAGATTACCCTAGTAATATTTAAATACTTAAGGTGAAGGTGGTAATTAGATTACCACCTATATTATCTGTCACATCAGCATTGGTAATAGAAGATTACTATAATATTTTATTACTGATAAACCAAATAAGGGAATAAAAAAGATAGATTACCAAGGTAATCTTAAAAACTTTTAACCAAACGTACCCTAAGAGGTAAAAGAACAAAATAAACAAAAAGATAAACAGAATATTTTAAAATTATTTTTAATTTAATTTTCAATTTTTTAAACTTTCGAATTCCACAACATTTGTAACGAAACGAAACTCAACTTCGCTTGGCTTCCTCACCCTCTATTATTCTCTCTTTGTCGGCACTTTCTTTGTTTCGGCTTCCGATTTCTCCCCCTCTCGGGCTCTCACCGATACACCACCTCAGGTTTCTCTTTCTCTCTGACTTTAACTGGCTTCATATGTCCATTTTTATATTTTTATGTCGTTGTCTCGATATCAGTCGTAATAAACTGAGTCCGATTGAGATTTGAGTTGAAGCAGCTTTTGAATTCAGTATAGGTTTGAATTTTTTGAGTTTTTGAAATTTGAATGTTGTAACAGTGATGTAGAGTGTAATTATTATTATTATTTTTATTATTGTTGTTGTTGTTTTTGTGTTTCTGGAGCTGTTTTTTTTCGATTTAGTTTTGTTCATTTTGATGTGTGTGTAAGTGTGAAGTGATGTTACAGCTTATAAATTGAGCTTGCTGGAATTTTTTGGAAATTTGTTTGCTGTTTAAGTGTAATTAGAGCTTCAAATCTGGTTAAAGTGAAAGAATCTTTGATTAAGTAAATTATGTTCTAAGTTTGAACTTGTGGAGGCTTTTAACTCAGTGTTGAACTGTGAAGCCTCTTGCTGCAGCGGCTGAAGGTGTTAGATTCTCGAAGATTATGTGCAGATGGATGCACTTGTTAATGTCCAGCATGCCTTTTTTCTATCAAATTTTATAGTAAAAAGTTTTTGAGGTTTAGGGTTTATGGTTGAATAGTAGGTAGCAAAGTCCATGTGTTTGCTGGCTTTTGTAATTGGACTGGGAAAGAGACATGTGTTCATCTCCTTCATTGGGTGTGTTTAATGTTTACTGTATTTTATGTCCATTTTACTAGATCTATATTTTGTTTAATGTTCTCCATTTAATTATCTATTTTTTTTAAGTTGACTTTTCTGACTGAGACACTTTCAGGTAAAAGCTAACCAGCGCATATTTGCCAGTAATTTTTATTATGACTATGCTCATGTGTCTTGGTTTGATTATGCTTGCCATGTTTCACTTGCCTATGTAATCTTCTGCTATTGGTCATTCTTCTTAGTTGAGTTGTGTTTCTCTTAGCATCCCTCCTACTCCCCCTTTTTTTTTGCATTTAAGATGTCACTATCTATATTTATTGCCTCTGTAACTTCAAGTATTATATTGTGCGATATGATGTCTCAGGCAGTAATTCTCTGCACCACATGTGTTTGTTCTTCACTCTTTGAGTGAAGTTAACTGAAAAGACATGCAAGGCGAGAATAATACCAATCCACCAGCCACACCTAGACTTCGACATCGCAGGCGCTCTATCGAGGTATGATATTCATTTGGTAAATGGTCATATGATTCTTTTTAATGTGCTATCTAAAGTCCTTAAAAAACTGAATGATGTTTCAATGCATGTTCATTTTTTTTGACATGTGATCAACTTTGTGAAACTTGCCAATTGCTGTTATTTAGGGAATTCAAATTTTAGATTTGTGCTTGTTCTTGCGAGTTAATTGTCCCTACTTTGTTCTATATCCTGTTCTCTTGAAGCTATTTCCTTAACAAACAGTATTCGTATCAATATCAGTTCTTTATTAGCCTTTTGGAATACTGCATTTGAGCTCTATAGACATAGTGTATTAAGATCTTAAAGAGTAATAGGGTTTATCTTAATTAACAATTTTATTTGGTTTTTCAGGTTACACCAGATGCTGGCAGAGCAAATGGAAGCCATTTACTTGTCGATGACCGTAACAAATACAAGTCTTTTCTGGTTCGTGCTTACTCAACCATTTGGATGATTGGAGGCTTTGCATTGATTGTCTACATGGGTCATCTCTATATTACAGCCATGGTGGTTGTAATCCAGATCTTTATGGCAAGAGAGCTGTTCAATTTACTGAGGAAAGCTCATGAGGAGCGGGATCTCCCAGGATTCAGGCTGTTAAATTGGTAAAATACTGCCTTATTTACCATACTAATTTAAAATTGTACATCCTGTGGATTGGAACTCTTTAATTTCTAACTACTCGGTGTATGAAATTAAATGTTATTATTACAAGTGATTGTACTCATGTTGAACTTCTGTACTCAGGTACTTTTTCTTCACTGCGATGCTATTCGTCCATGGCCGCATTCTCAGTCAACGGCTTGTCAATACTGTGACTTCTGACAAGTTCTTGTATCAATTTGTGAGCAGCCTTATCAAGTATCATATGGTTGTCTGTTACTTCTTGTACATCACAGGTTGGTTGTTATTACCCCTATCTTTTAGTATGGTGCTTTGTTATTGCTGTTTGGTTTTTTTCAGACATATATTTGTAATGGGAAGGTTTCTGATATAAATTCTATTTGTAATTTGACTTAGGTTTTGTGTGGTTTATTCTCACATTAAAGAAGAAGATGTACAAGTATCAATTTGGCCAGTATGCATGGACTCACATGATTCTGATTGTGGTCTTTACACAATCTTCCTTCACTGTGGCCAACATTTTTGAAGGAATATTCTGGTAACCCTCTATCTTGAGTGAACGGCTGTCCTCTTCCTATATTCTACTCAGTGTTACTCGAATTTTTCTTTTCTTCAATGCTCAAATTTGAATAATACATTACTGTCTAATGTGACTTTTGATACATAATGAACATTACCTATATATGTGTATATTTGCTTGCAGATTTATTTAGCCTACTTATTTTTTGATTGCATCAAGTTTCATTAGATTTTTCAGATAGGTTCTAGTGAATTGAGTTTCACAGATTTGGAATATGATGTTGGTTCTTCTCCTTGACAATTGGACAACTGTTAATGCAGGTTTCTTCTTCCTGCTTCACTTATAGTTATCAATGATATCGCTGCTTATATATTTGGTTTCTTCTTTGGAAGAACCCCATTGATCAAATTGTCGCCAAAGAAAACATGGGAGGGATTCATTGGAGCATCTGTTGCCACTATCATATCTGCATTTGTGGTGAGCATGAATATTTTCTCATTGTGATGGTAATAATCATACTTAAGTTCCTAACATATATTTTAATTAGTATATGTTGTAAGCCTTTTTTTTTGACGTATCCTAGTGTTATTTGGCTGCGATAGTTGTGGTTGTAGCTAAAGTTGGATTCGAGCCGAGCCGAGATATTTTAAATTAGTATATGTTGTAAGCCCTTTTTTTTGACGTATCCTAGTGTTATTTGGCTGCGATAGTTGTGGTTGTAGCTAAGGTTGGATTCGAGCCGAGCCGAGCTCAAGCTCGGCTCGGTTCACATATAATTGAGCTTGTCGAGCTCGTGAAAGATAAGCTCAAACTCGGTTCGAATTTGGCTTGGCTCGTTTTTCGTTATTAAAACGACGTCGTTTTAATATATATTGGTCAAAATGACGTCGTTTTGTATCAAAATTTTTAATTGGAAAATCTTAGGAGTAGCTTGAGCTCGGTTAGGGTTGGCCCGTTTCGGACTCATTTAGCTGAGCTCGAACGGGCTCGGTTCGAATCCAGCCCTAATTGTAGCGGCAAGTTTGCCTGCTTATCATTTTCTGTGTCACCATTGGCATTTGAAGCCTTCTCCCTTTCCACATTAATGTCTGTAAGATCAGGTCATTACTTGCATTTGTAAAATTAGCAAAATGCAAAAACCACTTCATACTGCCAAGTAAATTAAAAAGTTGCAACTTACATCTCAAGCCTAAGTAATATTGTGATGATCTTCCATTTACCCATAATATTGATACCTTATACTTGAGGTTCAATGTTCCTTGTAACTAAACAATACTAATTTACACTAAAATTCCATCCTTTTCATTGTGGCTATCTACTTGTGTGTTGAAATGTGTTTGGTAATATGTACTTGGTTGACAGATTAGGTTTCTATAGTATCTATAATGCTTTGTGCACTTCATTTTGCAGCTTGCAAATATTCTTGGTCATTTCCAGTGGCTAACATGTCCACGAAAGGTAATTCACTTGATGGGATTTATGTTATTGATGTTTGACAAAGCATGTCCATTTGTTTTCAAAGGAATTTATAACTATATATCACCGAGGACTTTGGAATGCAGGATTTGTCAACTGGTTGGTTGCACTGTGATCCAGGCCCGCTGTTTAAGCCTGAGACTTTTAGTTTATCTGGATCTGTTCCTCAATGGGTGAGTAGGCTTTGATTAGATCTCAATTTATGTGCACCCGATTTCTGTTTAGTGAGGACAAGATTATTTTGTACTTTCTTTTCCCTGGATGGAGGTGTGACCTCACTGCTTCTGCTTCATACTAAGTAGTCTTCTGCTTCATACTAGTGAGGTGTTACCTCACTGCTTCTGCTTCACCCAATTTCTATTGTGCTTGACATAAGACATCGACTGTATTTCCTATGTGTGATCATGTACTAGTCTTTTAAGTTAATTGTGTTTTAGTATAAAACTCCAAGCAAATACCTCCATGTGCATTTTGTTACCTAATTTTTTTGGTCAGGTGTTTGGTAATAACCTTTTCATCTTATTTCAAAATGTGTCTTTCTATCACCTTTTGAGTTATGTAATGCTCTGTCAACATCTTAATGTCAGCCTTCTAAGAATTTTTCTTAGTCTATCTGTGCCACTACAACATTTTAGGTTTTTTTTTTTTTTTTGTGGAATCCAGGAAGGTTCTGGTTCACAATTCAAATAAACTGTAATGATTGATAGAAAAGGAAAAATATATTTGCAATATTGTAAAGATCAACAGAAACTAAAAATATATGTCCAATATGGATTTTGCAAAATGGCTCTCTCTCACTTAACAGAAAACCAAACCAAAATGCTTCCAGGACAAGCTTTCTGAGTACTTGCAATACAAACTGCCTTACAAGAAACACTCAACAAAATACAACAATCTACCTCACACAAGATACATCAAAAGATCACAAACTAACTTACACAAAAACACACCAAATAAAACAACAAACCACCTGCAGAATTTTGATGAGTTCCGCAACTCCCCAAGCAGATTTTTATGAGATCTACAACTCCCCTCTAGGTTCTTCAGATTATTTTTTCCTCCTCTTCAGCTTGCTACACTTCGCTCCCTTTTATATTTCTGTTTTCCTGCTGCTTCCTCTTCCTCATTAATTGCCATTATTTTTTTCTGCTGCTTCCTCTTCCTCTTCCGCATAATTGCCATCAGTTTTGGTTTGTGGAATGCCAAGGGATGTTTCCTCTTCCTCTTCCTCATAATTACCATCATTTTTTGTTTGTGGAAGGCCAAAGGATGTTGAAACTTCCCCTTGCTCTCCATTCTAAGGCTGCCACATGTCAAGAGAGATAATTGCTTCCTTTTATTTTTCCTCACATAAATGTGGGTTCTAACAGTTTTGCTTGCAGTTTTTTTTAGATTTATTTTTCTTATTTCATACTTTATTGAGATTGATGTTTGGTATGCCAATAAGCCAATGGTTCATTTAACTCGTAGTTTATATTTATGAAGATGATTTAATGTTCCTCGTAATTGCAATTTATATTCTCTGTGATTTGAAAAAGAATTTTCATCTTCATATTAATGTATACTGAGGTGTCCTATAGCGGCCTAAGTAGGAAGTTAAATGACATATATAGCGTATTTTTGAAAGCTGTAGAGATTCCCATCTGACTGTCTAATTTTATATGTAATGTGATAATATTTTACTGGTCTACTGGTTTTATTTGTGTCGTAATGTGATTGTTGTTTGTTACCAACTCTAGAACAGTTAAATCACAACCCTTTATAGGTAATGTCATTGAGGGTTACAAATGTGACGCTTGATCAAAGTTATGAGTTTTATATTTTGAATCTAGGCTACATCCAGTTCCAGTTCAATCGTTGAAAGTGAGTTTAGTCCAGTCTTCTTTCATCTTTTGAGTCAGGTTCTTAAGACAGGACAGGAAATTGGGTTTTTTAATCAATATCTAATTACTAATATTTCATTCTTGTTATTTTTGTTTGTAGTTTCCTTGGAAAGAAATTTCTGTTCTTCCAGTTCAGTGGCATGCCCTATGCCTTGGTTTATTTGCATCTATAATAGCGCCTTTTGGGGGCTTCTTTGCAAGTGGTTTTAAACGAGCTTTTAAGATCAAGGTTCAGTCTTGATGATTTTCTCTTTGCTAGTGATTGATATATGGATAGAGTGCTTTGCGAAAATGATCACAATCCACTCTGTTTTCTTCTCTCAGGATTTTGGTGATAGTATTCCTGGACATGGTGGAATCACAGATAGAATGGACTGCCAGGTGAGTTTTAATAGATTTGAGTTGCTTAAATTGGTAGTTTATTTGGTAGTTTTCAGAGGTTTCATCCTGCTAGTTTGGTTAACTGAGGGAGGTGAGTGAAACTGACACGTAGAGATTTAGCCATTAATTTTGGATTATTCTGTTCTGAAAATTGTCATGGCTGCATCCTTGTAATAAACATGGAGTTTATGTGCTAAATGAGCCTACCCCTAAAGATATCTCTTGTACAATCAAGTAAACGTTCTGTGGATGTCACCAGAATTAATTGTTCTTTTCTATCTGTTAAATGAGTGCTGCTGTTGTCAGTGAAAAAAGAACACTATCATGTGCTTTGTTTATTCACTGAAAAGGATACACTCTCATGTGGGCTTCAGATGCTAAATTATACTCAGTAGAGTAGCTTTATTGGTAGATAAACCTAAGCAGGCTTAGTTCAGATCCGCCTCAAAATGCATTCGTTTGTTTTGGAGGCCTCTTGAACCATTTACATGAAGCAAGCATTCAGGATACTTATTTATGAACATATGAATCATATAGGCCACTTTTTAACACGGTATTTGAATGCAGATGGTGATGGCCGTATTTGCATACATCTATCATCAGTCATTTGTTGTGGCTGAAACCCTCTCAGTTGAAATGATCTTGGAGCTGGTAATTTCTCGTTTGCTCGTGCTGTGTTATTTCAATTTTACTGCATTAAAAAGAAAAAAAAACTTATTAATGGTTTTTCTTTTGGCAGATACTGACAAATCTCACATTCGAAGAGCAGCAAGACCTGTACACAAAGCTAGGCCAAGTCTTGCAGAAGCGGCTGTCTGGACTGTAAATCCGATGAGAGAGGGAACACTTTGTAGATGTAGTTTTCCGGTTTTTTCATTCAAAATGTTTTAGGTGGAAGCATTTTTAATTTGCAGAGTCTGTATAGTGTATTTTAGTCAATTAATATACATACAGATCTCCCAAAATTACGCGTCTTTTATTTCCCTCGTTTTCTCTAGTACAGTTCTAAGAGTGAGTTATGAAACTTATATACGAGTTTTTGATATGAGATTTATATGATTTTAAACCATCTAAACTCAATAGTTAGTAATCAATTTGAGCCATCTTTTTGCCATGTCGGCAAGGTCACATTTAAAGATAGATTCGAGTTGAGTTGGACTTGGTTTTAGACTAGTTTGAGTTCAACTGAATTTAAAAGTTGAGTTTAAACTTAGGTTCAAGTTTCATTTAACCAATTTGAATTTGAATTGAATCTAATTTGATACTATAACTAAGTTAAACTCAATTAAAACGATTGTTTTAATAAAAGTTAGTGAAAACAATACTGGTTCAAATCAAGCTTTTTGAAACTCACAAATTTGATAAGTTAAACATTTTTAAGTTCGAGTTCAAACTTACATTAGGTAACATAAAACTCTCAAATTCAAGATCAATTAAACTATGTACATTTTAAGTTAAAATGAATTGAATTGACATTCAAATTCAAATGAACTCATATTCATATCCACTCCCAGTCGTTAGAAACTAGCTAGTCAACTATTCTTTTTTCTATTGATTGGTTTACTGATAGAAATCAATTGTTTATTCCCGATTTTTAGGCATTTCCATTTTTTTTCATTCTAGTTATTGACATAGAAAGGGTAGAAGAAGAGTAGAGATAGAATCGGTAGGCTTAAATTGGAACAAGATGCCTGCAATCAGACAATTAAATTATCTACTCAATAACACAACTTTGCAAACTCAAAATTCATGATGATTCTACCTAAAGTTTAATAATTGAACAAATTAATTGTAGCACTGATACTTTCTAAAACCGGAAAAACCTAACTATTACATGGTACAAGTCTACTTTCACAACGAAAACTTTGTTGACATTCTAGTTAAATTTCAATATTTAATCATCCGTTGGATCCATCCTCATCAGCAAAATTTCAGAGTCAGTTTGCTACTTTGCCTGCGAAAAGTCTTGGGTACCTCTAAATGACAGCAGAAACTACACTTGTCTTTGCTTTCTGTTACTGGGATTTTGGTTTCTCAATCTTAACATAAGGCAAAATCCCCATAAAGTAGTCAATCTTTGGAGCCCATCCTCGTTGCTGTGCCCGGCAAAACATCAAGAATGTGTTCGCAAAATAAGATTTAAACCCCATGAAGACATGCCACAAGGCATGACCCTGTGGATTGATAGGCCAGCGGGATATCTCTTCACAGAAAACACGGTCAACAAGCCAGCACATGCTACCAAGGAAAATACTAACCACATAAAGCTTTGCCAGCCGCTTGGCAGCCATGTCCTGCGTATAAATGTAGTACTTGTACATCCGAGGGATGCAGAGAAGGCAGAGGATCACATGATGCGCCTTGAAGCCAATGCCAAACCGGAACACCGAGTGGACAACTGCAAAAAGAGCACCATAGAGGAAAAGGAAGGTGGGCATTGTACTGCGATAGTGCCAATCTGGTGAATACAGGATATACATGTATAAGAGAACCTCCCAGACCATAGGTGTTTCATCACTCTGTTGTTGCCTGGAAACATGGTCCAATATCTGCCTTCAAGTTCAGATCTCAACAGTAAAAGACAACATCCAATATATACGTGTGTGTGTGTGTGTGTGTGTGAGAGAGAGAGAGAGAGAGAGTGAGATGATAAAGTACACTTCAACCTTATGCACACAACACCTAACATTAACAAACGGCACCGATTATATTCTTCAAGGTCTAATAAATGTTGGTGTACCATCACAACTGACAATTTATCTTCAAAGAAAAAAAGCTTACTTGCCTATTGCATGCTTGCGTGCCACTGCAACAAAAACTATAACTTTTCAAGTTTGAGAGTTTCTCATGTTCAAATTTCTTTAATCAGAAACTAATTCATGTCCCTCAATTGGAAATTCATTAATTTAAACTTCTAAGACAAGATGACAACACTATTAAATAAAAGAAACTAGAGAATGGAAAACTTAGTGACACGTACACAAGTTGCAATGTGGCATGGTATAACATGCTTCCAATAGCAAGTATCATGTTAGATAAATGAAGAACACTGAATCTCTTCTCAAATCGTTGTCTCAAGGCATTTATAAGACCAATAAGAGCCAAAAGAACAGTTGGAATATTTGATATGGTGTTGTAAAACTCTGCAATATAAGAGGAGTAGGCATAATTCTCCTCACAGCACTCAATAGTTGATGTCACGGGACCCCAGAAACTTGACAACCCATCAGCCATTCCAATGTGCATGCACAAATATGGATATATTCAGCTGCACTCTCAAACTAGGATGTTGCAACGATCATAAAACATACAAATCATGTGCCTGCATATGCAACCAAAAAATATCAGTAAAAAAAATCTTTAATTTTACTAAAATTATACTGCCCAACATTCTTAAAGAAAAAGATCACACTAAAAACTCAACAAGTCAACATGAACAAGATCTTAACCAGATTTTAGAAAGGTTCAAGAAAACACTAAAAACTAAACACTAACAATAAAGTTTCACTTACTTCACTTTGATATCTAATGAGGACCAACAATTTGCAAGAAATTTTGGAAGGTTCACACAAATATATAGAAGAAGCAATCACAAAATCATGATAAAAATTCCTCTGCTTACACTTAACAAGTCACAAGTATACTAGAGAAAACATTACAATTTTCAATAATACTTCATGTACAAACAAGTGGATACTAACAAGTATAAACAAACTGACATATCATTATGTGATTGAGTTATTTTGAGTTAAATATGAAGTAAACAATTAGATCACCCAATCACAAAATGGCACGTCACTTTGTTTGTACCTGTTAGTGACCATGGTTTGTACATGATATATTACTCCATAAATTCCCATTAAATTATCATATCAAGCCACTACCCAAGATCAAAGATGAGTAAAAATGTTTCTGGCTAATCATCAATTTCAAAACAACTTCATCGCAACAACAATCAATGAAAGCCTCAAAACACTTCAGATCAAAGCTTGAAGCATTATCAACAGCACAAAAAAATAAATGCCCACCTAGATTTTAACAACAAATCTCTCATAAAAACACTCTAAACAAAAAACAAAAAACAAAACTACAAAAAGCATTCCATCTAGAGTTCAAAATCCGAAAAAGCCATAACAAACAAAATCGAACTTAAACTAATCCATTGCTCACGATTCACAAAACCCACAATTCATTTAACTATTTATACAAAAACATCAACAGTTAACCATATGCAAATCAACGATAACACAGAAAGATTAAAATGTCCCAGAAAGAAGAAACAAAACAAACCTTGTACGAGGAAAGGGATATCATTCTACTTTGTGTTGAATTTGGTATGACGATCTGAAATCAAACAATTGAACAACCAATCTCATTTGTGCATAGAGGCAAATGAAAGAGAGACGGGAATGAAAGGATATATAGAGAGTTAAAGTTTTGAGGTAACCGTATGCTCGAATGTATGTCTCCGTTACAGTGGCAAGATCCTGAAATTGGGCTGAGCCTGCCGCATTTTAGAGGCCTCGTACAAGTTTGGGCCTGGATTTGAGATTGTGTTGGCACTAATTAACATGTACTCACCACAAGAGAAGGAAAAAAATTGTGATAACGAATAATTGAAGAGAAACAAAAAAAAAAAAAATCGTTCAAATACAAAAGAATCATTAGCGAGCCAAACACAATCGTTCAAATAAAACAATGTTGATGATATGCTGATCTCAAGTTAAGTTTGAACTAGAATTTTTTCAATTTGATTTCAACTTGTTTAAACAAACAACAATATAAACCCTATAAAACTCAAATCGCATTCATCCATATTTATGTAATAATGAAGTTACTTTTTAAGCTTCACATATAAATTCTAGGCCAAAAGACTTATTCCCACCCTGAGTTTATTGAAACCCCAAATTGATACATGTTTACTTTCAAAAACTCAAACACTCATTTATCTATTAAAATTAGTTGTTAGGATTAAGGGTTAACGTGTTATTTAGTTAAAAATATTTAAAAAAACTTAAAATTTATTATATTTTCCCTCCTTAGTTTAAAAATATAACAATTTTCATTATCTAAGATTTGAAAAGTTAAGTTTTTCCCCTAAGGTTTTTTTCTTCCTTCTCCAGCAACCAGAATCTGACCGGTTGACTTTATCTTCCCACCTACGCTTTCGTTGGCTCTCTCTCTCTCTCCATCTTTAGTTTCATTCCATTGAAATGGGTTTCTCTTCCTTGGTTGGCTTTGGGAAACTTAAAACACAATTCGTTGGCTTCCTTCGTTTGCTCAAATGCATCACTCCTGATCCGGACAAAGAGCGTTGATAGATGAAGAACAAGCATTTGGGGGAGACACTCTAGATGACGATCTTTGACTGGATGAAGACAAATAGTTTTTGTTCGATTGAAAAGACAAAGACAACACTTTGTTGTCTTTTGATGAAATATCAGGTGGTGATGGTCAATCTTCATACCCAAGGGAATGCTTCATTGTTTTCCAATGTTCAACAATGAAAACGATGGTAGTTGGAGAAGTAAGGGAGAAAATCCAAACCCTAAGAGGGAATTGATCACTTTTCAAATTTTTGATGAAGAAAATTATTAGATTTTTAAATCTAAGGAAAAAAAAATATGATAAAGTTTTATTTTATTTTTAATAAATTTAGTTAAATTACATTTTTATTCTTAATGTTAATTGTAAATTTTAACATATTAATAAGAATTTGAGTTTTTAAAAGTTAACGAATACCTGTTTTGGTTTTCAATAAACCTTGGGTGGGAATGTCTTTTGGTGTAAATTCTAATATAAAATTGACATGAAAATTTATTTCAATATTCACCTTTCATATCCCTAATGATGGGATAATTAATTTATCAATACTATAATAATAATAAATTGAAAAGATACAAATCCATGTGTCAAAAAAAAAAAATCAAAATATAAGTCGAGTTTGCAATGTGAAATTAGGATTGGAAGTGATCCAAAATTAAGATGTCTGAGTTTAAATTTGACTATAAATTGAATAAGTCAAATTATAATAATTTAAATATTTGAATTTAAATTAATTTACGTTAATGCACAATGTACCTAGCGCGATCGCACCTAAGAAGCACAATCCAGGTGACAGTCTGTAGTTTAAAAATTAAGGGGTGAGACTGTCTTTTCAGAAATCTTAGGAGGGACTTGTAATTCGTCTAAATTATATCACAAGATTCATTGAATCTGGACAAATTCCAAATACATTGACTCTGGACATTTTGATATAGACCAATGATTCAGCAGAACAGAGTACCATCCCAAAAACTCTGCTTCTATTTCCCACGTCCAAATGATGACGTGGCAGAAAAAGCCATGTAGGACAGGACAATGTCTGCCACGTGGACGGTAAGCTTGACTATAGTCACTGCACAGGGACACTCAATTTTTCGTGTGGCGTGGCGTAACAGTTTGCTTTGCTGTGAAAGTATTTATCCCAGTCAGTCAGTCAGTCAAAACTGGAGTGATTGGGATAGGTTATCTGTGATATGGCACACACTTCTAAACCCAGGGCTTTCCCCAATCCACCTCGTCTTCCAGTACCTGGAAAATAGGACTGCAAGGCGACTTAGCCAAGCCTAGTATAGATGGGAAGCTCAAGTTTATGGAGTTCGGAAGGTTGACTTTAGGTATAGAGTTGAACTTGGTTTGGAAAATCAATCTAAAATATATAATTTATATATTTATTAATTATATTTTATATTCAAAATTAAAAAATAAAATTTAAATATTATAAATAAAAGATTTTAAATATTTAAGAATTATCAGTATTTTATTTAAGCTAAGTTCAGGAGTTTATGAATTTATTGAACTAATAAAAAACAAGTTTAAATTCAATTTGATAATACTTGAATAAAACAATTTAATTAGTTAGCAATGTAAAATTAAAGTGTAAACTTTTTCTATATAAATTATGAAAATAATAAAATATAATAACATTGTGTTAGAGTTATTTTTACTTTTCACACCTAAAATTCGGTGAAATCAACTTTTCTCCTTCAAATTTGGAAATTAACCCATTAACCCCAGGCACATAATTCACAACTTAGATAACGGAATTCCTAAACTTTTCTCCTCAAGTTGACAGTCAATCGAATCTGGCCATCAAAACGACCAAATACATCCTTCAGAACGAGCTGATTTATTATCTACACCATAAAGTAATCTGTACACGTGCTACACAGGATCACAACCTCTTTCCCCCACATTTATACTGTTCATCAGCGCCGTTTAAATTAGCCATTGTTTCGCCAAATGTTGTCATCTTCCTCTCCGTTGTCCTCCACCTTTCTCTCTTTTATGGCTTTATCTGAACAAAAAGCTCACCGTTTACCATCCTAACGACAAGGACGCACTGCCCTTTTGAACACTCACGTTCTTTTTCTCCATAAAAGCTTCAAAAGCTTTTTCCATCCTCTTCACTCCAATCACTCTTTTACGGAAGAGCATAAATAAGTTTTTTTCGTTTTTTCAAATATAAACATGGCGAAGATATTACCAATTGGGTTTAGGAGGGTAGCAGCGGCGTTTGATGAGGTGGCACGTGCAAGGCTGTGCCAGAGCAGTGGGAGCGAGCACTCGCCGGAGAGTTCAACTGATTTATCCGATCTTGTGAAGTCTTTTCTTGAAAGAGACAGTACAGGTGGAGGAGATGAAGAAGAAAACGATAGAGACCAAACGGGAATGGGGAATTTTTGGTGTGATTCTGAGAAGATAGAGATGATCAAGGGGTTTTTTGGAGATGAAAATGATTGTGAGAAACAAAGGATCCTTGTAGAAACAGAATTTGCATGTAGACTTGCTGGGGATTGGAATTCTCAAAGCTTTAAACGTCGGCTGATGACTCATTTACGTGATAGAGGATTCGATGCCGGTGAGTAGGAGAGCCTGATAATAGCTAAAAATTTGTTCACTTTGGCTAATTCTGTTGTCATTTGGAGTCTTAACTTACTCAATGCGTTAACTATTCTTTGTCAGGTCTCTGCAAATCTCGGTGGCAGAAAACTGGGCGGCACCCAGGTGGGAGTTACGAATATGTTGATGTGAATATTAATAATGGAAGTGGTCGCTACATTGTGGAAGTACATCTAGCTGCACAATTTGAAATTGCTCGTCCCACAGATGGTTACGTGTCCCTGCTTGAACTTTTCCCTCCAATCTTCATCGGTAAACCAGAACAACTCAAGCAGATTGTGAGGCTGATGTCTGCGGCTGTCAAAGAGTCGATGAAAAGCCTGGACATGCATGTGCCACCATGGCGGAGAAATGGCTACATGCAATTGAAATGGTTTGGCTCTTATAAGAGGACGACCAATGCAGCTTCAATCACCGAAAAATCAAAAGCTGATGAGACTGCTAAAGTTGTAGCAAATCGAGCCATGGGATTTGAGGCCTTGCAAGTGAGGCCATACTTGTGCAGAGATGATTTTGCGAAAAGGGTTGGTTTAAAAGCTGGGCAGCTCACGGCTGCATTCAATGAACAATGACATGGGCATCAAAAAGCTTTAGCGCCATATTATTGGTGCCCTTAGAAGTAGTAAATTTTTTCTTTTTTTTTTGCGAGTCATTCATATAGTGATATTGTTTGTTCTTGTACATCAACTCAAATGAGTTTGAACTAAACATTATGTCTTCCATATGAATTCAGCCAATCTCAGCTATCCACCCCTAACGCCAACATTGAAGGGCAGCAATTATTGTTCATTTAAAAATTCTCTGTAAACAAAAATTGTAAATATCATATTTTTCTTTATGATATATGGGGAGATGAAAAGTCATATATCTGCAGAGAAGGTTTCTCCAATCATGAAAATATAATTTTAGAAAGTAATGGAACTTTCCATGAAAATGATAGAAGATGCGCGGAATTTCAGAATCACTCTCTTTTAGGTGTGTTGACAGTAGAATGGACTTGTGTTGTTGCTAATGGTGGTCCTCTGTCGGTTCGACAATAGTAACCTAACAATGCATCTAATCAAAGGCTAAACGCTTTGAGGAAAAGACAAACTTTTTCCCTTGATTTTATGGTGTTTTTGATTATACCTGCCAATTGATTATTTATCACTCATGTGGTGATTCTACTTGGCGTGGGATTGAAACCTGAATATGGCTTAATTCAATTCCAGATCAAATTTAAAAGAGTAGAGTCCATTTTGTCGAATTGAGACTGAAATTAAATTAAAAAATAAATTAACTTCAGAATTCATATGAACTAGCTTAAACTTAACTTGTTTACGAAAACAAAGTCCAATATCTGACTTGAATTCAGCTTGTTAGATCCAAACTCGACCACAATCTTCAGCAGCTTAGATCAAATCAAGAAAAAATTAGTTTGGGCATAAAATAAAACATTATAAATTGAAATTTGGTAATCAGACACATACGAACATGTGCAGGCTAAGTGGTTTGGTTCTTATAAAAGAAGCCATCCAATGCGCTTCCAGTGATGCCAAAATCTCCAATGGGTTTATCGCCTTGCAGCAGGTCAGGCCATATATTCTCTACGCAGATGAATTTGCGATCACATAATGGTTTAAAAGTTGGGCAACTTGCGGCTGCATTTAATGGAGTCAGGGGTGGATCCGAATCAACCCGCACCTGAATTGATTTATAATAAGATATACAGTCACAATTTTCGGAAAGTATCACATACCTTGTGATAATTAAAAAAGAAAAAACCTCTATAAAAACATAAGAAGCTCTTAGTCGGCTAGATAACTCTGTAATACTTTGAGATGAATGGATTTCAAATTATTCAATCCCACAGGTAAATGATATAAACCCCCATACACATCATTTATTACAATTAATGGCGATTTTGTGGTCCAATGGCAAAAATGTCATGATCTTCCAAGTAGAGCACGATAAATTCATAAGCATAAGAAAGAACTTCAATTCGAAGTTGCATAAAGCTATTGGCATGTATGTCAGAGTCATCTATCAAACACAACAACCTGCAATAGAAAAGGAAGTCAAGTATCAAGCAATTGAGTTCTATGCGTATGCTTAGTTCGAATTAGAAGGTTTCTAGCTTTAGTTAAATAGAGCATGCAGGAAGAATAGTAAAATTTGGCTAATGTTAACCTCAAGAACTTCAAAGATGGGGGGAAACTACCAGTGCTTGGTTGAGTTAGCTGTAATAGCTTGGATTCTCTTTGCTTTGGATGATAGGGACACCATCTTCCCTCCAAATTACTCGTTCTTCACATAAAGCTGCCACGACCTCCACGAATAATCGATGCTCCTAAATAGATTAAAGATGCCAGAACACAAAACAGAGCTAAAATCAAACTTGAAGAGGCACAGCAAAACAAGAACTTAATAATTCATCATCCAAAAGTTATTGTCTCAGTGCTAGAGCTGGTTTAATCAGTATCCTAAAGTTAATATGATCACATCCTCAAATATGGAATTTACCATTAAGAACATATTGCTAAGAAACCTTATATTCCAGACAGAACTTGACCATTTAGTGGTCATTTTTCTTTTTAAGAATATGTGACGGCAAATCCCATTACCTCCTGAAGAACTCTTGCAGCCAGATCCTGTGCTGTGTCATTCCACAACACAGGGATGACTCTTTGAGCAAGGATTCGTCCAGTGTCATAATGCTCATCAACAAAATGAATGGTGGGACCAGAGTATCTAACCAAAATCATAAACAAAACAACATGAGAAACTTTCTTCACATATACTTACCAGTGTAAACAAATATGGAGCTACGAGGACATGACACAACATTTAGAAGGAAAAGAAGAGAGATAAAAGTACGTAACACCGAATGCTGCAAAGTACCTAGCTCCAGAAGCAATGACAGCGTTATGCACCTTCATTCCATAATAGCCTTTGCCACCAAATGCTGGAAGAAGTGATGGATGGATATTTAGCATGGATCTTGGATAAGCTCGGATCAACTCTGTTGGTATAAGTTTTAGATATCCAGCTAGAAGAATGAAGTCAACATCAAATTTCCTGATTTTAATAAACCAATAAATGTGAATAAGTGCCAATTCCATCTACAGCAACCCAGTATAGTAAGATAATAGAAGAACTTCCACACAGGCAATATGCCACTGCTAGAGTAACACTTTTTTTATGAAGCTCAAGAATATTCATTATATCCACTTTGCATACTCCCTACACCACTAAAGTATATGAGAGGACATCTGCAAAACAAGAAGTACCTATATGAAGTTGCAACATTATCACCTCTTAAAGACTATTTTGCGTTACACGATTTAAATCTCTTCTCAGTCTTTTTCAAATAAACCTTAACATATAAACCAACTATTACATATATAAGACATGCAATGAGCAATATTATAGTAGTATTACAAAAGTTTAGTCATAAAACAGGAAGACATATATTATGACAGCCAAGTAATGCAAGAGTTTTGATCATAATGATCATACTAGGTTGAGAATATATAAGAGAAAAAAGATGGCACCAGTTGAGTAAACATAAAAGTTTTCTACTAACTTTCGGAAGAAAATCCAAACCTAAGAGCAGCTACAAGGTCAGTTGGAGACAGGCCATTGGCTTCATTTTTACTTTTGGGGAACAGAATAACAGGGATGCCCTTGTCTCTTGCATACTCTGCACCTCCACAACCTGAAACATAGTTTAACATACCTTATATTAATATCCATGCAACTTCAGAAGAAAAAATCATAAAAAACTCCAGAAACTTATCGTTTTTCTCTCAAGCATACTCTAAAAGAACCGACACTAGAGCAACAATCAAGGCATAAATCTATAAAAACATCGTTGGTTGGTTAGACTATGACGAATTAAAGAGATCATCTACCAAGTTTATTTGTGACCAAAACGACGACATCTCCATGAATACAGCCACCAACACAGGCATCATTAATTGACCGGAAATTGGACCCTCCACCAGACACAAAAACTGCTAGTTTTTTCTTCTTAATCCCAGCTTTTGCATCCTTCTCATGAACAACATGCTTCACTTTTTCTACACTAATTTTACACTCTAGTCTTCTAGAATACCACACAGTTTGTGGTGCTAACAGATTCTTGGTTCTGAATGAGACCCACTTATGAGACTGAACAATAGATAAAGACAAAGACTTTTTTGGGTTTAGGAGTGATGGAATTGGTGTGTTTGAAGAAAAAACAGAGAGCTGGCTCTTAGCCTCCATGTAAAGAAGAAAGCAATCGCAAAAAGTAGATAAGGAGAAGAAGAGTGAATTCGGACAGACGGGTCCCAAATCCCAATGGTTAAGTTTCAGAATTTTAGCCTCAAACAGGTCTTAACGCTTCGATATCTGCACAAAAAATAACAGATGAGTGAAAACCCCGAAACAGACTTTCTCATGCCAACATAAAATAATATGTCTACTAAGAATGCGGAGTAATTATCATCAAGCAACCATTGAACCACATGAAGATGGGGTTTGATATCTGAAACATCTTTGAGAAAAAACATTTGAAACACATAAACTAAAACCACGTTATAAACCAAAAAGGGGATATCATTGACATTCATTAATAAGAAACACCCACAATTGCAGCAGATAAATACCCATCAATCCACCAAGTAGAATGATCAATTGAACAGCAATGACAATGATGCCTAACACAGATTTAGCTTGCGTAAAAACTCAACATTTCTATCTGACAAATTATAAACTTGGACTAACTCATCTCAACAATTGAAGACAAACGAGTATCCAAACATCATCACAACAATGAACTCGATTTTTTTCCTTTGATGAAGAATTGGAAAGCTCGATATCATACTTCGACAAAAAGTTCGTCTTTTTCCCACGAATAAAACAGAAAAAGTAAAATGAGACCCGTACTTGGTCGCCGGCCGGAGACAGAAGATGTCGGTTTGAAGTAGAAACACCCGGCGACGGAACACGAGGCCTTTGCAGCGGCAGCCTCGGATGGTGGGCCTGGTAGATTTCCCGGCGAGCAGGCGGGAGGTTCGGCTGCTGCGTGTAGTATCGATGCCAACTGTCAAATCCGCAATTACCCAAGGATTAAAAAAACAATTTATTATTGTTACCGGGTCGGGTTAATATATAGACCCGACTCATCCGCTCACGAAGATGGCCCGGCTTTAAGTTCTTTCCATTCCCAAACTTGGGGAAATCCTTATTGTCTACTGAGTCGGAACCGAATCCAACTCAACGTGCCCGTTCCGCGCACCGAAGCCAATAATTTATAATTTCATTGAAATAATAAAAAATTTTAATTAATGGAGGGAGTTGGCGCCAGATTTGGCCGTTCATCGACCCGGTACGGACCGGCCACGGTGTTCAGTGGACCGGTCAGGAAGTGGAAGAAGAGGTGGATCCACGTGTCTCCGTCGAACAACAGCAGCAATAACAATCATCATCACTCGCATCAAAATCAACATCACCACCGCGTCACCAACGTGAACGGCTCTAATGGTAACGGAAGTAACGGCTCGCATCTGTTGCTGTACAAGTGGACGCCACTCTCAGAGAGAGACAACAACGGTAACGGTAATGAGAATAGTAACAACGCTAATGTAGAGAAGAGTTCTGTTAAGGATGATACGACGCCGGAGGAGCCTCCTAGGCGTAAAATCAAATACATTCCGGTATTTAAATTTCTGGGATATGTTAAATTTTGTTTGTTGATGAGTGGCTTTGGTTAGTTCTATGAATTGCTTTATGTTTTGATTTGGGTATCTTGATTTTGTATGAACAGTCCTTTAGGGTTTCATTGACTGGTTTAGATTGTGAGATTTAAGAATGAGCTTAGTGAGGTTGCTTGACATTTGATAGAAGCAATAAATTCTGTGGGGCTTAATGGCTTATAATGGAAATGCGGTCGGTTGATGGTGAACTTTTGATTTGGAGAATGAGATTTTGTGTTTGGGATTTGAATTTTTTTTTTTCCCCAAAGAAGTTTGGATGAATTACAAAAGTAGTATAGAATAAGCAGGAAGAAAGCGATATTAGAACATTTAATGCGTCTACGTTTGAATTTATCACAAGAATTTGTTGCTTTTCTTATCTCTTGATTGACCATAGCTATAAGCAAGACAGTTTACGATATGCTATGTCATGGTCGATTATAATTAAGATTTTTCAATGTTTGTCTTCAAGAAATCTTTGAAGATGCATGTGTTTCTGTTCAGCACCCGTTTACTGAAGTCTATAAGAAGAAAGCTGAGGATGAGAGTAGAAGAGCTTGGCCTGTTGATGAGGTGGCAAATATCCAAAAGAAGGGCACATGGGTAAATGTTTAGGAAAGTTGATGAAAAAGACAGCAGTGGTATAAAAGAAAGGAGAAAAAGGGAATGCAGGGGAGAAAATATTTTTTTGGAAAAATTGGGGGCAGCTTTGGCTGAGTTTGGGAGAGTACCTAGCCTCTCAGAAGTAGGAATTGTAGGGAGAGATTAGGCCTCTTGAATAGCCGGAAGTACGAAGTGTTTGCTTGTTTTCTTATTTGCATACAGGGGAGTGAATTGCAATTCTTGTAAACACAACTTCTACTGCAACATCTATTTTTGTTTTGTTTTGTTAATCTCTTGTTTTGCTTGAGTTGAGAAGCGGTTTGCTTGACTGGGGTGTGTGAATTGTTGTGTGTGTGATTTAGAACAGAAAACTTTGTGTTTGGTTGGATTTTGCAGGTACCTATCAGTTTCATATTTGAACCTTGTAAGGATGAAAAAAGTTCAGATTTTGTGCTAGGGATTTGATTTATTTTTCGTTTCTAAATAGTTTGGATGAATTACAAAAGTAGTGGAGAATAAGCAGGTAGAAGCGATATTAGAACATTTAATGCATCTTCATTCGATTTTGTCACAAGAAATTGTTACTTTTCTTGTCTCTGGGTTGACTATAGTTAAAGCAAGACAGTTTACGCTATGTTATGCCAGGGTAGATTATAATTAAAATTTTTTATGTGTGTCTTGATGAAATCTTTGAAGATGGATCTGTTTCATAGTTGAACCTTGTAAGCATGAAAACATTATTGGCTTACTATTCTAGCATGAAAAACATTATTGGCTTACTATTTCTAGCCTTGGCTATTATTGGGTGTTTTTGCTTTTGGGGTTAGTGGTCCTTCAATACATGTTAAAGATCATTTATCAGTGGAACATGTTTGTTGGTTCAAAATTGTGATTCACCTGGTTTAGGAGTAAGGCTATCATACATGGTGATTGATGCTGTATTTTAGTTTCATTGTTGTAGGATTACATAGATCATATTTGTGCACGATACATGGTTACTGCATTGGCAGGATTTGAAGGCTTGTAAAGAAAACAATTCTCCAGCTAAGGACTGCAAGTTCTTTAAACTATCATACTATATATTCAGCCCACATCTACATTAACTTTGTCCTAAATCAGTACATGTCTCTGCTGACCTGCTATGAACTCTGATGGTCAACCAAAATAATTTGGGAAATGTAATGTAAATGTTGAAATGACACCAATTTGCTCTAGTAATTGTCAGAGATAGAAACTCCTATCTGGTGTTTGTTTATTGCTCCAAATCTTGTATATGATACTGACTTAAAATCCTGTGAATGATCCAGCCTTTTGAGTGATTGTTGTTTTACATGTTTAAGCGGATAATTGAAAAATGTGTTTGGTTTAGTGGAAAGTCTCATGTGATTAGATCACTTGCGACTGAAATTTTCTGAAATCAGGTCAGAAGAGTTTTGGCTTATCTGTAAATTTGACAAACAATTAAATAAATAAAGAGATTTGGGTGGAAACACACTCATTAACTTGTGAGTTCTACCTTATGTTACATGGACAGTGCAATGACTCTGTTATTGTACCTGTTCTAGTTTGCATTTATGCTTTATAATGGGATTGAGTGAAGCGCTTCTTGCTTTGTCTCCCTTGTTCTTGGTTGCTGGTGTATGCTGTTTTGGATGGATGACAGTCTTGGTTCTTTCAACAATGTAGATTGCTGTGCTAGAGGAACAAAGTAGGGCTGCAGAAAACTCTGACAATGAAGCAAAACCTACTGATACAGAACCAAGAACAGTGGAGCCAGCTCCCAGGAGGGATGGTTTTGATGAAAAGCCTGACATTAATGATGTACCTATGGAGGAAAATCAGGTGAGTGGCTACTGATATGCTATTTCTTAAAATGTACTTTCCATTTCGAAGCTATTCTTAGACTGATGCGAAACATATTCACGCTTTTTTCTTTGAAATAGAAAGAGAATTATGCCGTGTTAGTAAGCATACTCAATTATACTCTTTTTCTGTTCATGCAGCATAGCTCATGTTTTATACTGATAACATTAAAACAGTAAACAAATTTTGGAATGCAATTAGTAAAATGAAATATTTTGCATTCTTCTCATCAGCCCTTTTATTGAACTTCAAACTTTTGTAAACCTTCATCCAATGTTTTAAAGCCGGGCCAAATGTTGATCCGGTGGACCTTTTAAATATATGTTCAAAATATTTTTATGTAATTAATTATGAAATATATAATCTAAATTGTTTTAACATAAAAGTAATTTTGGCCTGATGGCATACACGCTATTTTAATGTATCAAGTCCTAACAAATACAAAAGAAAGCTGAGTCTCAGCCTTGAAAAAAATTTTCAATTTTTGTGCATGACTTGGGGTTTGACTAGGGTCAAACTGCGAGGTTTTAGCTGTTGGACCGCAGTCCAATTGCAATTCCGGGTTCTAGTCTAGGTTTTAAAACCATGATTTCATCAATTGAAATCGGTATAATGCATTCTGATTCATGTGTTATTATAAGCTTACATCCGATGCTCCCTTGAACTTCAATGCTGTCTCAGGATGATGAACAGGTAGTACGTCAGGATTTAAACGAAAGCACTCTGGATTTGAGTTTGGGTTTGAAGGCACATGATAGTGACTCCAAGTCAAAGACGGATTTGAGCAGAGATGGGAAGTCGAGAAGACTGAATTCGAGTAAGTAGGCCTTCTGAAGGTTCTGTTTTGCTGCAGAGAATGTCAGAAAAATACCCTTCTATGTTTTTGAAATGGAGATCCAATTTTTTCCAGGGCTCTGATCTTGCCACTGACTGTCACAGTGAACTATTTATTATTTAATTGAGTGGCTTGACCTTGTATTTTTAGTTACCTTATCGGAAGCTTTTCTGCCAGAGCTGATTGCAATCCGATTGCATAAATACTCAATGTTTGATGACAGATTCACCCTAACCAAAAATACGTGGGCAGAGCTTTTTGTTTTTTTATTCAATTAAAAAAATTGATTGTCCATAAGGGTAGAGTCAACCCTAATAAGGCGAGAATAAGGGTAAGCTCAAGTACAACTCTAATTTATAATGGTTAGCTCAAGTTCGTACTGAGTTTATCAGTGAGTGAGCAGTATTATCAAAGAAGAAGATGATAAGTTATCATATAAGAAGAAGATTTTTGCTAGTGAGTTTTCAAAAATGGATTAAGTCTGGGCCAACTTAGTTCAAAGAGACCCTTAATAGTTCAATTTCGAACATAATAAGAGTTCCAATGCAACAACATTGGCTAACCTTCAAACATAAATCCAAGTTACGAGTGTGTTTAAACTAAGTCAGTTTGATTTGATTTAAACCGAAGTTTTAGTTTAATAGTGTTAGTCTCATCAATAATATTATTTATTCTATCACTGATTTTCAATGATATCTGTGACAAGTTGAATAAGCACAAACACAAACTAAAACTACTCGATTTAATATGCAAATCGAACTCAAATCAATCTATGTTCAAGCTTGGTTAAATTCAAATCAAATCCTAATTTAAGCTTATGTCAACTCAACTCCAATCCCAACCTAATAATTCAACCTGGGACGCAATGATCTTTCCCTTCCTATTTCAATTTCTTCTTCTATTCTTTAAAAATTTAAAAAAAAAAAAAATCTCTCCACAAAGTGCATTCGGACTGATTAATCAATTTAGAAACAATAATTTGAGTAGAAGCAGAGAGACAAACGCTTTAATAATTAAAGCATTAGCAACAATTCAAATAAATATATAAAGTGGAAGTTTGTTTTGAAGATCTAATTGCACCTATCCAGCGTTTTATTTCTCGGCCATGCCCATGCATCAAATTTGACATCTAATTTCGGGCAAAACGAAATTCGCAAGATAACTTTACAAGCAGACTGAGAAAGGCAATTCAATATTCAGTTACAAATTTTCCATAAGTAGTTTAACAATCCAAGGCCTAAAACAAGACGTGTAACAACACAACACATCAATTGCAAGGCCGAATCACAACACATCACATACGAGGGCAAAGTCAAATGTCGTGTAAAATTTTTCGTCATTATTCTTTGGCAACTGCAGCCTCTGCCTCAGAAAAGTAGTCATGCCTGAAAATGAGAAATATAATATTACTGTGCAGAAAAGTCACGACACATGAACATTCCATGATTATCAGGGCCAAGAAGTTCTAACGTGATTGCAAGAAAAAATTATGTATGACCAAAAATGGCATCAAATTTGCACTTTCTTCAGTTGCTTAGTAGTATGTTTAAACTGAATTGAGAAGGATAAAGAAAAAGCTATGATTTGGCAGCAACATCAAAATTAAGCATTTGCAGAAACTATTGGAATAAGAATACTTTTACTTCCTACAATGAGACACAAAACAATATAAATTTTACTTACCGGATCTTGCGTGAAAGTTGGTAAAGCCCTGTTCCAGCCATTGCAATATTTACACTAAAAAGATTCCAGTTCTTCTGCAATTAAAAAAGAAGATAGATTGCCAAGAATTAATATGCACTAAAACAGTGTCCAGAATTATCTGTGCGCATAAATCTTGAGAAAGAATGAAACTTTGTGCATCTGCCAAAAGGAAAATGGGACTCCTAAGTTTGATAATGACTCATCAAGGTTCTTCTCTATAAGTTCACAATTAAGGTATGAGATAAAAAAGTCATAATAGAAAATTAAATTATTGCATATATTAGCTTGTCATATGTTCAGAGTATTTTACATTAACTAAACATTCAGCAAATTCACAAAGCAAAAACAAGAAATCATGACTTGGAATAACTAAATGGTCTCATTAGACAGAATTCTCTCTTCCTTCTAGTCCCCTCTCAACTCGGTACTCATTTGAAGGACACCCTACGCTAAGATATAATAAACAGTCGACATGATTCACATAAAAAGTCCTTAGAAAGATATGTTTTGAGTATTTTAAGCAGGAACTTTGCAATGAAGAAGCTAAACACACATTACAAACAACAATGCACAAATAAGCTGCAATTCCTGTCTTCCAAAAAATAATCATTTTATCAGTAAACTAAACTTACCGGCTTGATCACAGTGCTGTAACGTGACCAGATAATTCCGGTGCATGCCACCGCTGGATACCGCATGCCAAAATTGACAAAGAAATATAAGAACACCATAAATTGATCAAGATGAAAAACTAACCTGTTGTCAAATACACGCCTCAAAAAGAGACTTATACTTTCACTCATGTTAAATGAAACGAAATACTTCAGCATTTAATTGAATAACATACCAATCTGCTGGGGATAGGAAAGTTTTTCTGGTGGTTTTGTAAAGTCCGCAACATTTGCTATGCTGATGCCCCATTTAAAAGTTGGTGCCCAGAAGTGAACTATTTAACACACATAAAAAATTCTGGTCAAATTTACGTGTATTGTTGGTGCTAAAAATTTAACGTCAAACATGAGTTTGAGGGTTGGGTTAATATAAAACTATTATCTTTTCTCTGCCTTACGAAGTGATTTTTAAGGGCAAAGCCGCGAGACCATTGACCAAAACGGATAATATCTCGTGACTGTAAGTGGTGTAACAGATCATATTTTGGCACAAATACAATAAACCCTTCCTCCGATTACGCAGATTTCAATCAAATTAAGATCAAAATTTCAGCTTTAGATTAAAATTACACACAGAAAACAAAAACATTTTCAAATGAGCTTTGGAAAATATTCAGATAAAAGATATGAAAACCAAAACGCTTTTCGTAAATGTTTAATTGAAAAAAAAAAAAAAAACCTAAACAACGGATCTAAAATCGCGGAGGTGAAAAAAGATACTAGCATATCTTTGGCGTTGCAGAATCGATACAGCTAAAAAAAAAAAAAATCAGTCAGATTGGAGAAGGAACTGAGTCAACTCACTGGTTTTTGGTCCGGCGGGGTGGTTCCAGAGAGCTTGAAGCTTGGAAGTTGCCATGGATTCAACTCTTTTGTTCTCTGCACACTGACCCCGTTCGCGCGGTCTAAAGGTCGCATATCTACTAACGCTGCCGGTCCCATTGATCAATCAACACTTGCCCCGTGGAGATGAAACGCAACGTTTTATCAGGTTTACGAGTTACGCTATGATCGTGAAACGTTGTCGTTTAGAGCATTGAACTTTAGAAGACGCCCGTGTCTTTGAAGCCAGCTCTCTGCTGTAGCTCTAGTCCTATGGATTCGCAGGGCCAAACCACGTCGCTGCAAAATCTTCAAAATGTGGAAAAGGTCTTTTTTTTTTTCATTTGATCTCTATAGAAAGAAACGCTAATTCTATGAAAATTCTAATTCAAGAAGTGTTAAAAATTTGTCTTCTCAACTTACCCAAAAAAAAAAATTTGTCTTCTCTGATTGACTCTAGGGAGTCGTGAGGGTTTTGGAGCTCGCAGGAGAATTCGGAGATGAGCTGGAAAACCCAGCGAGTCCCAGAAAAGGATTCATCAACAACCATTGCGGCTAGTTCATGAAGTTGATCAAGGTCCGTCTGTCCTTTTCTGCCATAAAGTTTATTGGGCTTTATTTATTTGTTTATGTGATTATGAATTTACTTTGAATTTAGGAAAAAAAATTACCTAATTAATAATTATTGAAATGGGTTTAGTTCAGTAGTTGCAGTGAATGTGCTTCACTGTTTTGTAGTTTCAAGTTTAATCTTTTGATCAGTAAAGTCATGAAGATGAATTTGTAAATGTTTTGTCACCTCTAGTGAGTGCTTATAGGCAATGTTTTTATATTCAAACAAGAGATTGACTTGGTGAAGGGGTCGATCTGAGTGAACCAATAGAACCAATTGATCGGCTTGATATTTCTTAAATATTGCAATAATATTCAAAATAATTTTTTATATTTAATCATTAAATATGAAATCCGAATTACTGTTTATGAAAATTGGATTTAACATGATGGTAATGCATATTATAAAAATAAATTACTTTTAGCCGAGTGGTCCATGCCTTACACCCCATGTGTTGAATCTCAAATTCGATTTCCTGTACAAATTATTTTGCTGAAGCAAATGGGTTTGATTGGGATAAACTATCGTTTGATTGTGAACCGGTGCGGTCTGATTTTCAAAACATTGCTTATAGGGATTCTCTTTTTCTGTTAGTTAAAACATTTTGTTGGTGTTTCACAAAGGCTTTAGAAGCACGCTTTTCCAGAATAATTCCCATGGTATAGACACAGGTACATAATGTCAATGTATCATCATGTGAAATCGCTCAATCATATAATGACACGTCAACATTTGTATCCATATTTGTACTCATTGTTAGTGTATGAAATATTATTGCTTCCAGAATTCTTTCTTCGGTGCTTTTGGTTATTGGGGAAATAGATTATGAACGATTGAGAATTTGGCAAATTTGTGTTTGCTTTTGAAGCAGGACATCCAAGGGACACGGCAGGATGAGATGAAAAGTGCCTGTGAGTATGGACCATCTGAAAAGTGTGAATATAGTTCAAGAATATTGAATGAGATCAGTTGCAAGAAACTTGAATTTGTCCTTTCACAGTTGGAAGAGATGAAGCAGACTATCTAGAATACCATGCTACTGCATTAGGCTGCATGTGATAGTTGTTTTTAGGCATTTTATTTATGCCAATTATAGTATCTAGGAAGACTTTGAATATTGCAAGTCATTTGGACTGTTTTTTATTTTTGGTTATAAGTTGCTGTATAAATGTAGGAGAAAGCTTTTGCATTCCATTTTCTGCAACTCTGACTGAGATCATACGCTTTTCAAGCTCTCTTCAGAGACTGTAAGTTTTGTTGAGATATTGTACATAGAGATGATTGAAGCCTCCTATACTCTTGGTCTTGGGCGGATGTTCTTTTCGCTAAATTCAATGTTTTTCAAATATTTTCTTAGTTAAAAATAAACTCTTATTTGAGTCAGCTTCATGCCTAGTCAAAAGATCGGCTTCACAATTATTGCACCATGTTAATCAAAAGTTTGATTTTAATATATCTTTAACAGCTTTTGAACATATGTGTTCTTGCTACTTGAGTGCCTCCCTTTGCTCTCAAGCTATGCCTTGGGGGCAAATTGGAATATTTGTGTTGTATCTGCTCATTCTCCTGCCTTCTTTCAATATCCTGGCCTCTCTGAACCCCAAACGTTCAGGACAAGTCCAATGGCCTGGAACGCCTTTAAGCTAAAAATGATCCCATAACTCATAAGAAAGGTTATTATACTTTTCAGTAATGTAAATCCAAGACAGAGATTTAAAGCTTGTATTAAGGCCCTTGTAAACTTCCTGAACATGAATGGCCTCTACTCTTGTCGGAAACACCGTGGACCAGCTCCCATGACTTGGACCTCTCTGTCAATCTCTGATCTCCACTGGTTTAAGCTGATCATTTCCCAACGTGTTGAGGAGGAAAATCAGGTGGATTCTCTTTTCATCTTTCGAGTCTTTAAACAACATAAAGTCATTAATAAGATTGAATTCAATTCACATCATGATCAAATAAGTATTGATTAAAAATTAATTTGATTTTAAAAAAGTAGAAGGTTTTATCCCAATTTGAATTCAAGTTTGAAGAGCTCCAATTTTAGTCAAAAAGTGTAAAGACATTAGTCATGTCACACATTTCTCTGCTTCATTGGATAATCTCAGTCAATACTGCATCAAAAGCAACAATTGGTCAAGTCACAACATTGAACCATCCAAAGTTCAAAAGACGGTCTTTTCAAATAAGAACTTCTAAGGGAAATCTTATAGGAGAATTTTAATTTTCAAAGTTTGGACTTGGGGCTGAAATGGGCCCAATTGGAGTTGGGCTACCCAACTTTAACTTGAGAGAGTGTTAAAAAATCATTTCACAAATTTATATTTTTAGATGACTTTTTGTATTTTCGATTTTTTCTCTCACTATTCTCCTTCATCTATAATGATGGTATATATTTGTTAATGACTTTTGGATGACTCTCACACATAACAAATTTGAACTAGACTTGATGAATTTCAACCAAATTTAAGGTGAAGTTTGTTTAAATTCAATTTAAATTTAGCTCCAATAATAAAAATCAAACCCAAAATATAAAAAATAAGATCCACCAATCTCAAAAGGTAAGTAAGTTTAATTATATTATTAATAAAATTAAATATACAAAAAATAATATATCACTATATGAATAAATCATTTTAAATAAAAAATAAAATAATAACAATCGCTTAATAATATATTATTATTATTTATATATAAATTTATATACGTAATATTATTCGTTATATCACTCTCATCAACCTTAATCAAAATGTTTAAAACAATAAATTATTTAAATTGAATTGATTATCATATCATAAATAAAAAATTTAATTTTTTCTCGTATATTACAAATCATATCATTCATATACTGGGAGATTATAACAACCATGAATCAAATTGCATTCACTTACTTTCACAATTCCATCACCTCTTTTTGTACTCCCTTCCCACACCTTAAATTTCCCCTCAAAAGTGTCCCCAAATCTACGCCACCAAAACCAACCCTGAGGAGATCATTCTTGAACATAACAAATTACCAAATGAACAAACGACACAAACAAACAACCCCGTCAGGCTTCAAACTCAAATCATTTTCACGGCCTCCAACATATTCCATCTCATCATCTCCTTCAACTATGAAGACACTATACCGCAAAGGCACAGTTCATCCTTCTCCACCAATAATATCCGGCCAACTGTCCTTTCTTCCCGCCACAATCCTCACCCTCACGGCGACGCTGTCTCCTCAAGATATAGAGGTTTTAGCTTATCTCATCTCTTATCAGAGAAAAAACAACACCACCCAGAAGACTGCCAGAGATGCTCCACTCACTAAAAGTAAAAGTAATAGTAACGATCATCCTCCCCTTTTCAGCTGTGATTGTTTTAGATGTTATATGAGTTACTGGGTCTGGTGGGACGCCTCGCCTAATCGCCAACTCATACACGAGATCATCGACGCTTTTGAAGACGAGCTGCTGCGTAATAACAAGAAGGTGATCAAGAGCAACAAGAAGGATAAGAAAAAGAAAGGCGGCGGATGTAAGTATAAGTATAACAACGATAACTCGTGTGAGTTGCAGCGTCAGTTGAGTAGTTTGGGAAAGGAGCAGTCAGCTGAGTCAGAATCTTTAGATGGTGCAAAGGGTTTCGACCATGAAGATAATAGATGTTTAGTGAAGAGTTTCCTTCGCTTTATTGGCGAAAAAATTTGGGGTGTTCGGGGATAAGTAGGAAAAAGTTGCTTTCTTTTGAAGCATAGATCAGTGTCTCAAAATCAACCCATCAATGGTGATGTTTCCATCTTAATTTCTTCTCATATTTTGTGCATATGATTATGATAAGCGCTTTCATTACAATTTTAAGTTATAGACTTTCAGTAGCAAGGTCATGATTGTGGTAGACGAATTGCGTATAAAAATCTAATTTTATATATATAATGTATATAATAAAATATTAATAATTACAGTCATGATGTCATTGTGGTTATAGAAGTAATACAACATCGTTTTTTAAGTTTTTGGTTATCAATAATTTAGCCTTGCACTTATTGCAGTGGACTGTAATTTTCCTCATTGATGTAGGTTTGATTAACTCAAGAAGATAGTATTTCTATTTAAGCATAGTATTATATATATAATTTTTATACATAAATAATGATGTATTAAATAGTTAAAAATTAAAAATAAAATAATATTTAATTATATAATAATATATCATTATTTATATATAAATTTATATATATAAATTGTACATATATTTAAGCGCAACAATTATCATTAGGGTTACTCGCTACTGTAAATAGATAAAAGGGTAAAATGGTCAGACTGGAAGTAAACATACGGGAGGAATAGTATCACAATTAACAGGGCGACAAAAACAGAAGGCTTCTTCGATTCAAGCAAAGTGCCCCGTTAACTATTAAAAATTTAAATTTTCACCCATAAATTATTAAAAGTAATATAAATGATTGCCATTTAAATTTTTAAATTTAAATCATCTAAATTTTTAATCACCATGGTTGGATTTGCATCAATCATTGGGTAGGAATGTTCTTTTGGCCTTCTCATTATAATTTTAGTAACTTTTGAACATAGTATGACACAAAGCATGCTTATCATGTATTATTTTATACACCTAGTCTAGGGAATGTCGCACTTGCTTGATAAAATATTAGGCATAGTGGGGTTTTGGTTTGGTCACAGTAGAAAGTAGAAGAAACAGCGGTCAATTTTTAGAAGGGTGTTCAGGTAATTTCCTTTGGTCCGAAAGAGAGAGAGTATTGTTTTTCCTTTATGTTTTTAAAGATTCGTTTGCAACCCCATGTCATTATTTCTGTTCTTATATATTGTCGGAAAGCGAATCTGCTCACTTTGATCGGCCAGTAAATGCACGAAGAAGGAGACAATTGGCAAAAGAGTAAACAATATTCTTGATAAAATGAACAAACGAGCTGAACTAAAACCCTAACTTGAGATGTAAGTTTGTTTGAGCTAAATTGTAAATTCAAGCTGTTCAGCAATACTTTCGAGGTCAACACTAAAACTAAAGACTTGAGATGACTTTATACTAAAGATAAAAGGGTGAAAATGTAACTTAAACTAATTTTTGTACAACTATTTAAAATATTTGTCTCTATAATTAACAAAAAATTTTAATCGAATTAATCCAAATTAAAGATTAGTTTGAGATTGAATTTGATTTATAATACCATTAGATTATGAAAAAAATTAACAATTATAAAAAAAAAAAATCATTAACGACTCAAACTTTAATTTGTCAATATAAACAAAGTATCAATATTAAACTAAACTCAAGTTAATATTTCACTTGGTTGAAGTTGGCTTTAACCAAAGTCAACAATGAACCCCATCTGGCTTAATGGCGCCCACCCTGACCATATTCTTGTGAAAGATACCCAACAAGCCAATTTATTATTGAGACACTATAAGCTTCCACATAATAATACATGGTTGCAATTTCATTGTTGAATTTCAAATTTTCATTGGTCCATTTTGTCGTTCTAATTGGCTTGCAGCTTTCTCAATTCAACCTGGTGTCTGCTGACTGACTCTGTTTGGTCTTCAAATTCTAAACAGATAATCTTATTTCTCACTGACTTATTCTAAATTTTGATGATTGGAACAGTACAGAGATTTATATTTAAGAAAAAAAAAAGAAATTTTGATTAAATTTTCAATAATTTTAATTTGATTTTCTATATAAACAATGAAAAACTCAAAGACATTAATGTTAATATTGATATTTTTTTATAAGATAAGACCCTGCTAGATTGGATTGGATTGGATTTGATTTTCTTCTATTTTCTTATATTTTCCGGGACATTCTTTTTTTGTTTCTTAGCAACCAAACACCTTGCAAATCAATGGGTATCGTCTTATATCTTGATGTAAATTAATGACAATGAAATGTGAGCATCCGATCATCAATCAGGGATGATGATTCCACAAATAAGAGATACATTGATTAGATAATGTACAGATTATTGTTGTGAAGCAGTTGAATAATCTGCCAACAATGGCAAATACCACCTTCTTCTTCTCTTTCTAATTAAAATATAATCAGGCATGTACAGGTATGGAGGAGCTCATAGTTACACAGCCTTTCAAGCGTTCAAGAATCACATTACGGCTCACAAGTCCTGAATGTGAAGTTAGAGGCAGACCCTCTTTCACACGCTCATCATATTTCTCCAGAGCTGAAACTATGTCACTGAAATCCGGTCGCTTTGCAGGATTCGCCGCCCAGCAACGCTTTATCAGATGCGCCAGTGCAGGCTGACAGCTCGCCGGCAGTGGAGGCCTCTCGTTCTGTCACAAGTTCAAATTTGGTTTCAAATACTGTCAAGTTTGATTGAAAAGGAAACCAGGTTAATGTTACCTTGTCAGCCACGGCAAATGCTGCCTGCACAGGGGTCATTCCTTGGAATGGAAGTAAAGCTGTAGTGAGCTCCCAGAGGACAATTCCGAAGCTGTAAACATCCACTTTTCGAGTGTAAGGCTTTTCTTTAATCATCTCCGGAGCCGTCCAGCGATAAGTTCCCATGTTTCCTTTGGTTTCGAGGCACTGTGTCTCGAGACAAGATGTACCGAAATCAGCTACCTTTACCCGCATTTCATCGTTTAAAAGCAGATTATTTGATTTCAGGTCTCTGTGGATCACCCCTTGTGAATGAAGATACTCCATTCCCCTGGATATGTCAAGAGCTAACCTCAGAATTGTTTCTGTTGAAAGCGAGTATGGCTCTTTCTTGTTCAGATACATCCTTAGAGTCCCCTGTGACATGTACTCAGTGATGATACAGTACACAGGAGGCTTTTTACAAGCTGCAATAAACTGTAAAGAAGATGGTTAATATGCTTAGAACAAGAGGCCAGATCATATAGCTTAAACGCTCAGAGGGTAAGCCAAATGGAATTGTTATCCTAAGATTGACAACTCAGCTGCAGGACTTGCTGAGTTCAGGTATGTTAAGGAAAATTTGCGGTAGAATCTAGCAAATCCATTAAAATGATAGAGTATTATTCTTAAATGTGAAATTGGACAAGAAAATTCCTTAAATTTTCTTAGAATTTGGCATTACAAAAGTTCTTTAATTTCCTCCAAAATTGAAAATTTTCATTTTTTTAGATTTTTTTTTTCACTAGCATTAATGATAATTTAGTTTAATTAAATTATGTAAGCAAGTAGTACCATGAAAAATTATAGATGAATGTGATTAATAAAGATAACCTAATACACTTTGAGAATTTTATAATCTAAATAGACAATTTAGTGTGAGATTTAAAGGGTGATAAATTAGATCTCTCTTTAGAATCTTGATACAGTAATTTATCTATTAAAAAATTCAAAAAAAAAAGACTAATTATTGTAATTCAAGTGAATTTCATGAATTTTACATATTAAAAGAAGATGGCTCAATCAATATATCTATAAAAACTATATCTATTTCAATACTTTATAACTTGTTCCGAAAGATGTTAGCATGAGATTGAATTAAGTTTTGCTTCAACTTTTCAAGTCTTACCTGAACTATATTGGGATGAAAGAGACGTGAAAGCAAGGCAACTTCAGACCTAAACTGTTGCTCAAGTCTGGTTCTAGTCTCCTCCTCCTGATTTGGAACTCTCACCATTTTTACGGCAACAGCTCTTTGCTTATAAATTCCACGATAAATCCTACTATGAGCACCAGACGCAAACTTGTTACCAATGAACAACTGTGAAAGATCAGCCGTCCATTCTTCTTGATCCTCCTTTGAGACCTCCCAAGTCTCCACGTTCTCAGAGTCCAAAATCATTGACCATGAGTCCAGGCTATCGAATCTCTTCTTCTCCAGGTTCTCCATGTCAGAATTCAACTGGGATTTTGACGATGAAGGCACTGAAGGAGGTTTGCTCTTGGATTTTCTAAGCCGAAATGCATGGAAACATGAGCTCGCCATTGTAGCTCTTACTTTAGTTTTCTCTGTATCTTAACACAAATTACTGTTACTGGTTTTCCTTCTGAATGTGTGAATTGATTTTAGAAAGTGCATGAACTGATTCAGAAACATGGGTTCTGCAGAAAAATGAAAAAGAGAAATCGGGTTTCATGAATCTAAAACAAAAACACACCATAAGCGACTCAGTAAGCTTGGCAGACCGTCAGGTTGCTGTTAAGGAGGTTCATGGCTTCAAGAATTGTAATGAAATGAAGAGCAAATTCAAGGAAATGTACATTTTCCGATGAAAAAGAAGAGGTTTGTAAAACTTTCACGGCTCTATCTAATAGGAGGATCAGGAAGAGGTTAGGTCGTGTGGCAGTAGAAAGATGAATTCAAAGCAGAAACTTCAGGGGTGTCCCGTGATTTCTCGGTTCAAAAACAAGCTTTTGGGTTTTCCCTCATTGCCCATTACTGTTTGATGTTACTTTTTTTCATCATTAGTGCAAGTTTTTAGACCCGGATCTTCTATTCTATTCACCCGATCAACAGGCCAATTCGTCCCTGACCAACATATTAGGATAACAGTTTGACCAAATCAATTCAATAAAAAATAAATTTTGATTATGACAACAAATTTATCATTGTATAAATAAACTCTAGATTTAAATTCGAGTTTCATGACCAATATATTAGTATGATAATTTGACCAAATTTATATACCATTTAAATCACAGTCTACTATGATTCGTTTGATTCAATCAATGATTGATTTTGTTCAATAATTAATATAGGTTTAAATATTGTTTAGACTGGATTAACTATCAAATCCAAATCCATTGGTTAGACCAGCTGATTTAATCTGGATTTTAAAACAGTGATGCATAGTGGCCTCAGTGACATTTTAAACCACCACTCATTTCTATTTAATAATGAAGTAAAGCTTCTGCACAGCCTGCGAACTTTTACAGGATCTACTTCCAAGGCACGCTTCTAAGAAGTCAAAATTGAAGCTATACAACACAAGTGGCATATACACGTGGGCTCAGTTTCTTCATACAAGTGGCATATTACTGTCCATGCATACATGTTTCACATGCAATAATTTTTGTTATCAATCCCAAAAATCCACTGAAAATATTTATTATTTTCAACAGAAACAATATATGTAGATTCCTCGTCTGTTTTTTTATATACCCTTCTGTTGTTACTTTGAAAATAACAAGAAATAATCGGTAAAACGTAGTAGAGACAATGAATATTTATATATATCTCACATTATTTGAAAAAAATTAAAAAAAATTAGTTAAATATTTTATAAATTTCTAATATATGAAAACATATTTTAGATTGTAAAAGTAAAAAATAAAATCATAACAAATTGTATATCTAAATAGATAATATCTTGATAGTAAATTAGACTATTGAACCAAGATATTGCAATTTACCTCATCTGCAGCCTTCTGGCATTATTGTTTCATGGATTGGATACAAGTGGGAATTGTTAGATTAATTTGGAGATAGCAAGATGTGTATTAGAAAGAACAGCTATCTGTAATTGATTTGTGAAAACTCTATATGTTTTAAAGAGATCAACAAGTGGAAACCAAAAGGCAACAGCATCTTATTTAATTACAAATTAAAAAAAGAAGTGTCTGCAACTGCATTATGTACACACAAATTATTATTAGCAAAGTGGAGAATTATTCTGAGATTAGCTGAGGAACATGACATTGCTGCTGGAAAAGGAGTGGTCATGGATGGAGTTTAGAAAGAAGAATGTTCCCTTTCCCTACTCATACTTTGTCCCAGTCTGATGAGATAAAAGAGATTCCATTAACATGATTTCCCATCATTGGCTACAAAGCATAGCCTCAGATTTCTTTTATGAAGCTAAGTTGACTCGAATATATTGTTTCATCCCCCTAATAATACTGTTAACTTTGTTAATAACTTTGTTTATTTCATCAGCTATCTTCCAAAAACATTGTATACTAACTTGAATGAATTCAAACTCAAATTAAGTAATACGTACTCTAGCTGACCTCAAACTGGCCCTAGATTTTGTCCAAATCAAATCTACACCTGATTTCTTCAGAAATATGCAGGGACAGAGAGCTCAGCCTTATTATTATCTCATAAACCTTACAATCAATGAAGAGTTCTTATAAAAAAAAATACTGGACCTGGAATCGGAGATAGGATGCGTTGGTTGGTAAACTCATGCTAAACTTCCGTGAAACTTTATTTCAAGAGCCTGAAATAGAAGCCCTTTTCTTTAAGTTCCTTGGCAACTTGCCTGGAAATGTCTATATCAGCTTTTTTAGCATCGGATTTTGTCAGCAAAAGTTAAGTAGCCAACCCAGCCCTAGCTTAGAAAATGGCCAGTCTACGAGTCGATTGGATTAAAAATTCAAGACAGGTTTTAGTCATATAACGACAACGTGATGAATTTAAATTGTCATTTAACACTACTCAGGTTTCGCTAGTGGCTTCACCTGACATTCCAAAAAGATAGACTTCTCGTATATGCTCCAAATCCATTGTTAAAGATTTGCAACGTACTTCGATTTATCATTTTTGGGGCTTTTTTCGCTGCGGGAAACATGAAATGTGACCAGAAGTCGGGCCAGGCTGAACATTACACTTTTGGGCCTTGAGCTTCTGCTGAGGTTACTCTTATGTCCCAACTTATTATTTACTTAGGACACTCGGCCTGGGCCTACCACGGAACACATCAGAGATATAATATTTTTGCCTCATTTATTTCCTTTTTTAACTACAACTCAAAATTTTCATTTTCATTAAAAATCCTTTTTTAATAAATGACCTCCACGAGTGACTTAGACTGACTACTCTTAACTGGTTGATGTTAAACTGATCCTCGTTCCAGCTTAGCTCAGATCGAAACAAAGATTATCTGGTGTATCATCTGAATTTTGCATATCAGAGTATATACCGGTAAAGTGGAAGCTGATAAAAACGTCACACACTGCCAGGCAAAAGTTCTTAATTGTATGTAAAAATGGTGTAGAAGATGGAAAGAATCTGAAAGTCGCTAGAAGATACTGTGTTATGAATTAACTTTATAATGCAGAGATACCCAGAAGGGTTCAGAAATGCCCACTTTATTTGGATACATTCAATTCTAGCATGTAAAGTTAAAATTACCAGTGTTGCCAAGAGTTTATGTGAAATAAATATGAACTGTGAAATTCTCGTCACAACTATGCTTGCAATTTTAATCAAGGTTGGACTCACCTAGTTCTTTCACTTTACAGCATGAATTGTCCATTTTGGGTGATGTTTACCATTGGAAGCTTGGAGGTCCTGCAATGTTGTTGCTACATTTAGTGTTAAAGACCACTGAAAAAAGAACTAAGTCTTGCATTCGTGGCTATGAATAGACTACAGGATACTGGAAAACACACAATGTAAATATGAACACTTACAATGATTTCCAATAGCTGAGAAATGCTAGAGTCGAGATGGGATTCCTCCAGCCACCACCACAGTTTCTCCGGTAATGTAAGCAGCATCATCAGATGCTAAGAAAGCACTAGCAGCTGCCATGTCGTCCGTCGTGCCAAGCCTATTAAGCAAAGTCTTTTCCTCAATGGCCTTCCTCTGAAATTGCGTAGAGCATAATCCACTAATTTAGTCCATGGGTAGAGGTTACAATTCAGAATGCAGGCGAACAACTAAATGATAGAAAGATACTCACAACTGTAGGATTACTTGTGATAAAATCTGCAAAGTGTGTTGGTACAAAACCAGGAGCAATACAGTTCACGCGAGTATCTGGGGCCATCTCAGCTGCAAGGGCCTAAATGATGAACATATCTAATTTAGCACAAAGGCAAGAAACTGATATCTGGGTTCAAGTAGTTCTCAAACAAAGCATAAATATCATGTATTTACCTTGGTCAAACCAAGGAGAGCTGTCTTAGTCACACCATACATCGCCATGGTCGTGGGTGGCTGATAGCCAGCAATAGAGGAAACTAAAACAACCGAAGAGCCCTTCTGCATGTGAGGAGCTGCATCCTGTAAAAAATAATAAAGTTGGTATCAAACCTAACCTAGCATCTTACAATTTAAACTTATCAATGTCCTCAAGAGATTTCAAACGTTAACCCACTCAACCATGAAAGCAAGTTACAAAGAATTTTGCGTAGACTAGACTAGCACTTGTACATTATGTAATGGCACTGTTTCATAAATATTCCCCTCAATTGGATATTCCACGTCAACATGTTTGTGTTTGCACCAGTTAGTACACACCGTAAATACATGTCGTATTTGAGACAACAATTGCAAGAATATGCACCAAACTACCATACTACAATTCTGTTTGGTTATACATTATTCTAATTTTTATTTAATCTGTTTTAACTGAGTTGATATTAGATGGAAAACGAAAACTTTCACCAGTGCTGATGACCCAATTAAACCGAAAACATTGGTAAACAGTTCTTACAAAGCAAATTACCTGTAAAACAAGTATGGCGGATTTGACATTAATTTCCCAGAGCTTATCAAGAACAGATTCTTTGGTTTCCAATATGTTGTCAACAGATGGATTGGCAGCGGCATTTGAAACAACCACATCTATCCTTCCATAATTCTGAAACACAACTTCCATCAGTCCACAAAACAACATTTACTCTTAATCAAATATCATGAATTATTCAACAAAAAAAATAAGCCTCCGTTTGAATCATTTGCTACCTGCACAGTCTTGTCAATGAGATTCTTCCTCTGTTGAGCATTTGACACGTGGCAAACAACTCCAAACACTTCAATTCCTTTAGCTTTGAGTTTTTCTACAGCTTCATCTACATTTTTCTGCCACAGTTTGAACAAAATCAAATCCTCCCAACACAACTATTTTTCAAAATTAAAATCTAAAAAAGAGTAAATTCCAGCGAAATTCGACGGTATCTACATCCTGTAAAAACTGACGAACCTGCCTTCGAGAGGAGATAACAACAGAGGCACCTTCCAAACCGAGCCGCTCAGCGATGCTGAAGCCGATGCCCTGAGTCGAAGCCGTAACGATCGCGACTTTCCCTTCAAATCTTTTGCCCAGCTTCATCTTCAGCTTCTCCAATTTTCCGTAATTCTCGATGCAAAAAGCAACTAAGCAAGTGTGATTTTTCTATATTTATTTAGAGTAATAATGATATTTTAGTTGAATGCTGACCGTCGGATCTCGTGAGGTTTCCTTGGGATTTACAGGTTAAGTGGACGTCGGCTCAGTTTTGTTTTCTTTCCAATGTAAATTCAATCATGTACCATTTAGGCATTTGACGGCACCCCGTGACTCCAGCTGACGAAAAGCATGATGGAATTGTCCATCCGACTTTGCATTTATTTATTTTGAGTTGGGCTTGAGGGTCAATTGGGCGGGGCTGGCCTGTGGCCCGGCCTGAAGACTGAGAAAATAGTCTGATTTAGTACTATAGCATATCAGCCTGGCTTATGGATCTTTTGGGTTGGATTGTGGGTCAGACATAAAGCCCGTGGATCGATCAATACTGTTTATATAATATTACAAAAATTAATAATTATAATATTAAAAATTAATTTTTTATTAAAATTAATAAATCGGCATGTGTAAAGTCTGACCCCATATATTTTGGGCCAAGCCATTGGGCCTATACATCCCATGAACACCTTTAGGCTTGATACAATCAAAGCTAGTCGGTGTCCTATTTGATTTGGATAACAAATCAGAGTTTGAGTTTATCAATTTATTTTAGTTAAAACTAATGTGAATATTAAAATCAATTCTATTCAAACCAAATTAAAATAAAAATATTTTTGAATTAATTTGATTCTCAATTTATCAAATTTATCAATCTTAAATTGAGTTTAATTATGACAAATCCAAACTTGTATTAACTTATATTTGGTTTGAAGGGATAATAGAACTAAACTCATTGGGGAAATTCAAAGCCTGCATATTCGTGTCTCGACGATTTGGTTGGTATTTATGGCTCAAATTTTGAAATAACTATAATAATATAATCAATTTAACCAACCATCCAAATAACTGCGAGCTTGCTACTTCTGTACACATGATTTCATCAACAGAAAAGCACAAAATGAAATCCTTATAATCATCAAAATTGACACAATGAGATTGTTTTACCCATCCCTGAAAGAGATGTTTTGTTTTTACCAATTGTTTGGCTCAACTTGATTTGAGCTATGAAACAAGGTTTCAATTGGCTCGCAGGTTGAACCGAATCAAATATCCTCCAACTTTAGTTTAATTTGATTATCTAATTGAGTTAAACTTTTTTTAGTTTGAGTTTGACTTAGTTAACTAACCAAGTCTATAACTTTGGCTTGTGCTCAACTTTAGCATGATCATACAAACTCAAGCCAATGTTCAAACCTGAGGCACCTCAATTCAGGTCTAGCCCTAAATAGATTTTGAGGTGGACCTTATCAGACTCATTCTGAATTGACTCAAACCCTAATACTGAGTTTTGTGAACACATAAAGCATATGCTCTGATGGACCTTTTTCTTCAAGCATCTGCATATCATTCACTCAATAAAACATAATAAAAAAATGTCCAAACTTTTGACTAGAGACCAAATTTGAACTCAATATTATGGAGGCTCTGACTGCAAAAATTTATATAGATTCTACTCATAAGGATTTCTGAAATTCTTCAATAGATCTGGGATGTCATAAGCAAGCATGTCGTCCGCAGCTTGTATCATCTTGGGTTTAAGTTTTTCAAACTTATCAATGCTATATCCATTTAAGACCTCTCGATAGTGCTCTACATTTGGGAAATCTCCTGCTGGTAGATGAAAATCTCTTTGAACCTGTTTCACAAACAAATTGATAAGAACATATGCATAGAGAACAAAGAGATTTTAAGAAGAGTAGTAACTATACCTTTGTGAATTCGTCTTCAAGATTATCGATCAAGCGTTGCTGAGCTTTAGCTTTGCCAATCATGGTAGGCATCTCTTTCTTAAGATGGCTAATGATATAGGCATGAATCTTGGCAGCTCTGGCTCGTTTAACAAATTCATTGATCTACTTTATGCAAAGATGGTCATTTTAAATGACATGAATGTATTCAATGGATCAAACACTGATAACATAAAATATGAGAAAGGATGACATACTCGACGATCACAAGCTTTCTTGGGAATATTGATTAGATCCGTGAGAAGATCATCCTGTTCTTTCTCAAAAAGTACTCGTCCTATTGGACCAACAAAGTCTTCATTAACAGGTTTGTCATTAAAAGAGCTGTGAAACACAAAAAAAAAAAAAAAAATGGTACCAGACAGTTGCATTGGAATTCAGCTTTACAAATAAACAAAAATTTTAAGAGGTGCCCACCCAATATAAACACGGACAACCTCAGGAGTATTCAATACTTTTCCAAGTGACCACATCAGTGCACCATAAACTCCCATTAACTGTCAACATATAGCATCATTGAGACAATTGATAGAAATTCATCTACCAAATATTACTATCAGAGATGAGTGAAAAGATAATAAGATGAATTACTTGTTGAGTATCAACTTGGTCGGCCTTATTAAGCACAACACGTATCTTGTCATCATTACCACGTAAGGAGGCAATTACGCGCTTAAATTCATCGCTAATATCAAGTTTATGAGGATCAAACAGAAGAAGAAAAAGGTCACACTTTGCTGCAAACCAAGATATAACACCAGTAAAGTCATAACTGCGTTGAGTTCGTTGTTTTTCGCCTGATAAAACCCCAGGAGTGTCAACAAATGTAATTTGATCTAACAACTGCAAGTGTATCGATGCCATTTCAGTACAATGGATAAGAAAAAAAACCATAGGGCAGATAGCAATTTAAGTAGGGACATGGAATTTAACTCACTGGATGAGGCATTTGAGAACACTCGAATTTTGATAAAAATGCTCCTCCAAAACTTGTTAGGCCACTGAATGGCATATCGGCATGAACAGCAATAGTATTCCCAGGTATACTCCTTTCATCAGGTCCAGACTAGGTTAAGAATTAAATGAGCTTTTAGTTATTACCGTGAAGATATGAAACTAAGTTATATCGTAGTTATAAAACTAATTGCTCAGTGTCAAGGAAATCAGCTGTTTAGTAAAAAAGTTCAAATGATTCATTTGCTAAATGGGAGACATCGATTATTTGACGATTCAAACATGTGGGTTTATATTTACTTGATAGACATTATCATCCAAGTAGACTAAGAAGTTGGACATAAATAAATGACAACTTGTATGAAGATATAAATGAGATAGTGATTTTCTGTCATCAAATCATAGGATTCAAAATAATTAATTACTCATAGCTTTAAAACTTAAAGAGGGAACTATACCATAACAACAACAAATCTATCTGTTGTAGGCTCAGGTCCTATGTGAGCTCCTGCTCAAAAGGAAGAATAAAGTTAATATAATAACAAGATGACCAACTAGAATATCAGCTAGTATAATATAAACATCATAGTTCTAAACAAACCTGGGTAGTCACATCTTAGCAGGTGTTTTATAAAAGTTGTTTTTCCAGTTGAATACTGACCCAACAGCATAACCATAGGCTTTGCATCAAAATCACTATTTGTCTACAAAAAGGAAAGAACATAAATGACCATATAGTTTTCTAAAGTTAAATTACAGAAGCAGTATGCAACCTTTCCCTGAAAACAAAGTGTAGTTTTAAAAAAAAAGAAAAAAACCAACTAAATTTGCATATTCAATCCTAATAAATCAAAACACTTGCTCAATCTACTCACCAAGAATGGAGAAACAAAATCATTAAAACGATAGGTAGCTTCTAGTGGCTTTAGTTTTTCTTGGTACAATCTCTTCAACCCATCGATTATTGATGTGACAGCAGTTGAAGGTGTCTGTGAGAGAAAGAAGAAGCAGAAGAATTCATCAGGGAAAAAAAAATCAAATAAAAGCCTTCTTAAAGAGATGTGGAAGTAAGTAATCAAGCATGCCAATAACATATAAGCATTATAATGCATAAAAAAGATAAGCATCATTACAATACAAAAGATGTAAATAGAGCTCACTTAATCTAACCCAGGAAAGCATGAATGAGCTTCTACATATTAAATGAATTGATGTTAAAATGTGTATGGAAATTGGTCATTGCAGGATTGGTCAATTAACAAGGGCCACCAACCAGAGTAACTTAGAGTATCATATCCCATTAAAACAACATAAAGAGCAGTAGCTTGAATGCCTTTAACATATCAACAATTGAGCACAAAGAAAACTGAAGAACAACCTTTGCAACATATAAAATCCCTGATGAAAAATTTTGTGACATTGATTTCAGATGGTAAAGGACAAATCACTGGCATTTAATAAAGACAAATATCTAAAGCAATATTAACCTTCTCCTTAGAAAAATCATCAGAAACTTCTCATTGCTCAAAATTGATTAGCAAATTTCATACCTTCTTTGTAGATTTTGAGGAAAACCATGAAGATGCTGATAAAGTTTGCGATGGAGCAGAGCCTACAACCATTAACAGGATATTAATTATCAACTACTAGTTCAACAAACTTCTTTCAAAGAATTGAAAGTTAAAGATTGTCTAACCATTCACAGCAGGCTCACTGTTTGTTCTTGAACTCTTATTTTTCTGAAAAAAAAAAATTGAGAATTGAAAATACACAATCAACGTAAACAATTTACCATAAAAAGTAACACAAGGATTATCGCTTACAGTTCCAAATGCATCTAAACCTTCCATCGTTGGGGGCTCAATATTCTCTAGGTGGACTGTAATTGAAAAATACAAGACCAGTAAACATTAGGTAAACAGAAAAAACACAAAATCTATGCAGAGCAAGGAATTTTTCATCCTACTGAATAAGGCTATGTTTCATTATGAGTAATATTATATGTACAAACATTTTTTAGTAACTTATCTATGTAAACTAACGTGACATATGCTTAGGTAAAGTTAGAGGAAAAGTAAATAATTGCATCACTCAATCACACGTTGTTACGTCAATTTGTATGAATAAGCTACTGATAAATGTTTGTACATGAAGCTTTATTCATCATAAAGTTGACCACTTATCTACTCAAGGATAATTGCTCAGAGCTAAATGAATGATCATTTGTACTTGCCTCCATTTTTAAGGATTTCAGAGGTTATTTCATGTCCAGCTTGTGCCAGAGATACAAGCTGATCATAGAAAGCAATAAATATATAAAAATCAGAATCTCATAAATTGGATTAAACAACTTCTGGACCAAAACGAAAAAATCATATTACAACCTGCATCGCAATAACAAACTCCGCAAAATCTAAAACTCCTTGTCGTTTAGAATCTGCAAGCGCCCAAATCTTGGCACAAAAATAAATCAAACTGAAACGAATTAACTTATTTGACACTAAATCAGCAGGCATCCAGTCAAGCAAGCAATTATCATTCAAAATCAGTTAGCTCTAGAAGTGATCAGTAGAACGAACCTGCTTGAGTTCTTGCCGAGAAAGCTTTGATAGTGAAAAGAACTTTGTAGCATCATTTCCAGTGATTCGTCCATCGCCATCTTTGAGAGAAATAAAATTAATTAATTAATTATTATTTGAAAATTGTAAAGAAAAGAACCGTGTTTTGATTGGTATTAACAATAACAAACCTGAGTCTGCTAGTTCAAACCATTCTTGATACACCTTTTGCTGCTCTTTGGAGCACAGAGCGATCGGTGCTGGAGCTATCTCCATTTTTGAAAGTTGACCAAAATTTATAAAAAAAAAAAAAAAATTGAAAGCGAGACAAGAATTAAGAAGGAAAGTGCTTACTTCATTCAATGGCAATGCGCACCTGTTTGAAACGGCGGCGTTTCGTTGAGTTTTTAAGTTTTCGATCATCATTCTCTGATTATTAAGCTTGGTCTGGACCGTCTGATACAGGATGATGTGAATTTCAGGAATTGAGTTTAGCTGATGTAAGTTGGAAACAGGAAAATTTAATGGAGGGTTCCGCATTGGATTTTTTTCCTCGGTTTGCTTCTTATTGAAGTTTGAATTAAAGCGCCATTATGTTTCAGGCCGGGCAAAGCCCACATATGCCCATCAACAAAAAGCGATAGCCCACGTGTACAGTGTTTATGATCGATGGAGTTTTGAACGGGCCTAGATGATTTGAAGTGAACCTGTCTACGGGCAGGCTGAGCTATAGCCCGCCAAAAGGTGAGCCGCAAAACCAAGGCCTGCGATCCGTTAAAAATAAAAAAATATATATACATATATATATAGTGGAGAGTCTTGCGCAGCCAGCTCGTGAGCTTTCCTGGCAGCCCCTGCATGGCCCACAATTTTTCAACCGTGCCCCTGGGTTGGGCTTTTTGAATCTCATGTCATTACGACTCATTACTAAGTCTTTGTAGTTACACTATTAATCAAAACGCCAAACGGCTATTTGTCACCTAGCAGTAGGTGTAAATTTAATATTTTAAAAATTAAAAATTTATCATATTTTTATTTTTTAGATTTAAAAATTAATAAACAATTTTTAATTAAAGTTTAAAAAACTTATATTCTCCCTTACAGTTTTTAAAACAGTTATCGACGATCAGAGATGATAACACTGTTTTCCCTCCTTCTCGCTTCTTTCTCAACAGTAACTTATTTTTTATTATTACCAATTGTTATTTTCCCTCACCTATTAGCACATAAAAAGGTCGAGATTTTAGTTTTTTTATCACGCAACGAAGAGATACAGATCTCAATCTCTTTGTGCTAGCCAATGAAATGAGAGGACGACCAATAATAATAAAAAATGGATCGTTATTGAGAGAGAAGCTGAGAGAGAGGGAGAACATCGTCGTTGCAGTCTTCTTGGGTTGTTGACAGCTACTACACAAACCTTAAGGAGAAATGGGAGAATATGATGAATTTTATAATTTATTAAAATATTTTTATTAAATAATAATAATAAAATTTAATCAAATAATAAATATTTAGATTTTTAATAGTTAACAAATAAAAAATTAAATTTACACAAAACCTGGGGTGATAAATAGTCATTTGGCCTAATCAAAATAAAAATGAATACAATAAAAATCTAAGATCATGTATATATTACATAGAATAACATTTCCGTTTTACCAGATAACACTTCCTCACCAACTTTAAAAACGATGTTTTACCACTCGAATGTTAAATTCAGTATAAAATTCATTAAATTTTAAGATAAACATATTAAAAAGACAAAATACTAAAATTGATACAATTTTAATTATAATCAATATAATTATGGGTTTGAAGCTGACAAGAGTTAGGTTCATAATTTTTTTCAATTGAAAATAAAAAATTAATTGATAAAATTTTAAAATTAATAAAGAAAAATGTGATTTATCTAAGTACAAATATATTACTCTTATAATATTTATATATTCTGCCAACTGATAAAAACTATTTCTTAATCATTAAAACTAACATTTGAATTTATAAAGATGTCCTTTTGAAAGTTTAAAAGAAGAGAAGAATATTTTTAGAACAAATCAGACGGAATATCATCATATCATGTCATTTATATATTTTTCAAAATTAAAGGTGATCTGAACAGAACCAATATGACTTGAATCCATTATTCAACTTTAACAAATTAAATTTGAACTAAAACTTCAACTTAATAATTTATCTTGAATTCGATTTATTTGTATCTTCAATTATACTATTTATCCTATTGACAATGTTATTTATTTTTTTAATAATATTATTTATTTTATTGATAATATTATTCATTTTATTAACAATTTTTTGATAACATTTTATATTAGTTCAAACAAATTTAAAATGAATATTATAAATTCAAATTGAATTCAAACTTTTCTTGAGTTTGACTTAGTTTCAATCTATCTTTAACCAAAATGAGAGTGCACAATATAAAGAAACATTGTCCTATTTTTTCTTTTCTTTTCAGTAAAGATAAACAGGAAGAGATTACAAAATATATTGTTAAGGAATGAAATCTTAATCGTTTGTGTTCAATTCTTGATGAGAAACACCGATGCCATGCATGAATTCGCCCATCAACCAATAAGCCACTTGCGCGAAAATAGACAGCAACATGTCTTGCATGATATTACAAAGACGTTATGAATATGAGAACCAAGGAAATACCGAAATAGGGGTGCATGGGTCCAAATACGCTGCTGAAAAAGCTGAAACTGAAAACGGAACTGACCGGGGAACAAAAACCAGCATGGACAGGCTCCTACTTGGTCCGAAATGAGTCAGTTATGGGTAGGAACCGAAACCGAAACATAAGGTCTCCGGTTTCTACAGGGACTTCTGCTCTCCCCTGTCAAAAAGGATAATAGAAAAGATTGCACGAGTAGGTGTGACATGGTTACCTTTGATTTGGAGGGAGAAGCTGCAGTATCATTACTCTGACCATCTGCAAGACTTATTGCTTGTGAATTCACAGTTGGGAACCTGGTAGGAAAAAGTTGTTTCTCCTCCTTCACTTTGTTGAATTTGACAGTAAAACGTTCACCTGATTTCGGGTCAGCTTCATCCCAAGCCCCAAATTTGGGTACAAAAGCTGTTCCATGATGCCGCTGCAACCCATGAGCTCAACAAAATCAGAAGTAATTAGCAGTTGAGAACTAAATTGGTCGTATTGTCATCTTCACTGAATTGAACTATAGATTTTATCAGGGAAAAAAAATTGAGGATATGCTTAGATATCCAATTGATTGTAAAGAAACTATAAATTGCATTCCTTGCACTAATTTAAGAACTGGGTACGATTACCAAGCTCTAACTTATCACGAGAAAACTACGTTTTACCAAAATGTTAAAGAAAATATTTAACTGCATGATTGGTTTTTTCTTCCTATTATTTGGTAATCAGAATATATAATATTTTGATATAATAATCGATTAATTATCAAAATATTATATATATTTTGATAATTTAAAAATTCATAAAATATTTAATTAATTTTGCCTTACCATCTTTAAACTTGGTAAAATACCTTTACATATAAAACATTGGTCCTATGTTTATTCCATTGGAAATTTGCCTAAGGGGTAAACCTGTATGTGCCCTAGTTGCCATTATATTTTAAGTTTTGGTCCCACTACAGCAATAGCAGATAGAAGACATAATTTAGATTTTGACTTGTTAAAACCTATAGGCTCTAATTTTTGCGGTTTCATCAGTCGGATAACTTCCACTTCTCTGCCTGGAGTGTCCATGTACTGATGGATAGAAGCTGTTACTTCCTCTGCTGGGACTCTTCTTTTGATCAGATTTTAAAGGTCTGTGACCAGGCTTTAGATGTGAATAATCAGAATGGCTTTTATTTCCAGATTCTGACCTGATACTTCTCTGTCTCCTTTGAGGATTGTGCCCCACATATCCCTCAATATTGTGTTTTCCTACTGAAATGCACTTATCAGAATCAACACGTTGGGAATCATCATCAACTTCCAATTCTCCTCTGGTTCATTTGGGTTCATCCTCAAACCTGCTTTCTCTTTGCGTGCATTCTCAAAGTAGGTTGTGTATAGGATATTATCTTTATCCCAGTTACCAATTTTTGGGACATGAGAATGTTTCTGCTGCCAAATCAATTACAATCCACAAATTAAAGTAACATTACAATGAAAAAATAAGAAAGGCACTTCAGCCTTTGAGTGATCGAGTAGAACTCTAAAAATAGAACTTATGACGGCAAGGAGAAGCTTAAAACTAAATTTGATTAGCGTCTGGGGACACTAAACCTTCATTTAATGGAGTGGTAAGACCATCCCATCGCAGTGTGTAAATAAATAAGACCTTTATTTTACCAAAATCTTTTCTAGCCCTGTATTTCCAGATTTGACCTCAAACTTTTGCCTAGTTTCTCACCTTTCATTTTGAGAATGGTACTAACTTTGGGGACCCACAACTCAAAAATAGAGGTTAATATTAAAGAGGCTAATGATAGATAAATCTCATGTTAAAAGTTTATAATTTCTTATCATCACATTTCATAACTTTAATATCTATATAGGTTAATTGTGCGTTAGTTTCTTATTACTCTTGACAAATAATACAAAATCAATATCTTTACTCATGTCACATAATTATAATTAAAAGATGTGATAATGACTCCGATACCAAATTCTACGAAATTAGTTGCTGAGAATAAAAAACCCAAAGTTATATATACCCACCCGTCATTAAAAACCTAAATTTTTCTATGTGAAATTTAAATTTTATACTTTGCACTTGGGCGTAGCATAGACAAAATACACTTACTTGCTATAAGTGCTACAATGATCCCATCAACGCATGTTAGATTTGGGAAGGTTCATGAGCGATTCATCCTAATTTGTTTTTGGGAGACTGATGCATAGTTCTACCTTGAATCACAAAGACAGCTCTAAACATAACCAATTGTAATTTTAAGTTTCATGGTGTCATCACCGGTAAAAATTAGAAAGATGCAGCTACGTATCTACTTCGAATTATTAGTTGACCCGAAAGCAGTAATTAAAAAATAAATGAAAACACCAAAATCAAACCCCAACCATAGAAGAGCCCCTTTCATTGATCACAGAAACTTTTTTGAATTAAATACATGAGAAATTCCAATCAGAAAATTAAAAACAATTCTATCCTAAGTATCAGCTAAACAATTTTCATAATCCAAAAAGCTTATTATAAGAACACTTACAGCCATTACCATATTTCGATGGTTACAAAGTTCATGTAGCCAATCAAAGTGACGACCCTAAATAATCCAATGACCAGAGTCCATTTCATTCAAAGATACCGAATATTTTCAAGGAATTCGCATGAGTAAGCCCTTTTTGTCTTCCTCTCCACAACATGTTCTACCTCGTCTCTACCTGGTCTTCTATGAACTTTCTTCCCGACTTCCGCCAGAGTTTCAAATGCGTTCGCACCTGGGCTCTCTTTTGACTGTGACACGCGAGAATATATTGCAGCAAGATAAATAATAAAAACAAAGAAAGTGGAAACCGAATTAAAATTAATTTTTCGTGAGCTCTCGTGAACCGAACTCATACAAGGTAACATCTCAAATTCAAAAAAATCATTCATCTAATTGAGAGTCAATTAGGTTCGAAATTAATTTAATTTTGATTTGATTTAAGTTAAATTTAAATTCAAAGACTTGAAATTTGAACTTGGCCTCTTTCTTTCCAAATCTTCAACCCACACCTCTCCCCTTTCCAACCATGCCCTTGTCATTATTGTTGCGGTTTTGTTTACAGGTTTTATAAGTATCGGATTTAAAAACATCGGTGTAATGATCTACCTAAATCAATTCAATTTTCACTAATTTTGAGAACAACTCTAAACTATCAGACCAATGTAATTATTAGAAGTTCTTTCTGAATTGTCTATGATTGTGATAAACAGTTGACAACTTCTTCTTTCTTGTAGTAACTTCAGTTTATAGTATTAATACTAACACTGAAATATGATTCAAGAAACCCCAAATTAGGAATAAAGATGTTATTTTCTACAAACTGTGAGAAGGCAGAATTCAGGGCTATTTCATCTGCTGCTATACATGAGAATTTCAGAAACAAATGTAATGATGTGAACCTTCAAGCTACAACATGGTTCTTGAATCTTGAGACATTATGGAACTCCTGCTTTCTTACGGTAAACTCGACCCTTTTTTTCTCATATAGTAAAATGATCAATTTCCCAATTAGGCACAATAGAGCTGCCTCACAATCTCTGCCTCCAACAAAATGGACGAAGTCAGATTTCTGTTACCTATCCACTATAAAGATATTGTTTATTTTGGAATCTTTTACTTCTGGGTATCATATTTTGATAATTGAGGAGCTCACAAACGACCAACTAATCTTCCGCTAACATTAATAACCTCAAATGATATGAGATGAACATGTTTTCAACATCTCTTTCGCGTTTTATCAAGATGTGATTTGTCTGGACGTATTACAAGTTCACTGGCAAAATAAAAGAAAAAACAACAGTAAAAGTTAGAGAAGATCGTTAAGAGTATAATTCTTCTTAAACAATTTCATTCATAGGTGAAAAGATTGAGAAATACCAAGTGTTTTATTGAGCAACCAAAGCAATAGAGCTAGTTCAATCCCAAAAATGGTGTGAATCCATGTTCTGTCTAGCATAAATCCATACAATGTAATACCCGCTTTGTTGTTTTCCAAATAAGTCACTGCAGCACAGGCCAACAATTTGATAATTACCACTACCACACCTCCGAATTATGCAGAAACTAGACAAGGAATGCGTTTTCACTGACCTAGAGCTTGCCTCTTCTGGAAACATATTGTATGTGCGAATATAGGAAACATTCTGGTGTTATCTATATCATCTCCATCTTCTTCCTCATCATCTGATATGCAATAAGCATCGACCGGAAAGACTTGGGAGGAAGCAGTCTGAGTTGTTGGGGTCTCACCATCCAGGTCATCAAAGGAGTTGATTGTGGCACAGACATGCCATTTTGCAGCAAGGCTTGTAATGGACTGTGCTTTATGTGTGATCTTTGTTGCACTTCGCAGGCATATGAAGAGTCCTGTCACCAGGCTAATGGAGCAGAGCTGCATCAAGTGTAATAGGCAATTATTAGAAGAAGAATATTAGATTGTTAATTATAATGAAAGGAGCTAGAGAAGGAAGGCTTACTGCTAATTCTCCTGCTTCAAAAATGTTGTTATTGGCACTGGACCGGATGGTCATAAGAAGAGATATGGACTGACTTGCCGTGACCAAAACTAGAGACAACAAAATGAAAGCCCGAAACCGATGGCTTATAACCCTGAGATTTCTTCTGATTTTGAAATGCTCTTTCAAGATTGAACCAACCTCAGTTTCTTTTTGAAAAACTTGAGCAAAGTCATCCATTTTTATAATTTGCAGATAGCAAATCAGTTGGTACAATATGCAGGCCAGTATATAAATGGCTATCCGATAAAGCCATGACAAGAGCTGCAATGTGCACACAATAATGTCACTGGCATAGATGTTTATGTAGTAGGGTATTTCTGATGCTCCAGTGGCATACCACCAAATTCTGTAGGCACACTCAAACGCAAAACAGGGAAGGACAAAGGTACAAAGGAGCTTCATTGATCTCTGCAAGACATATAAATTCACATTAATATTGATACAATAGAATGACCAAGATCGCAATTTCATCCATTTACATTAAACTATGGGGGGCTCACAGCCCAGATGGCATTTTAATGGAAATTATTTAAAGGCATCAAACTGAACAGATTCATATGGCGAAGTAGAAACATACTCTAAGTTGTGCTGCATATCCTTGTTTAACCTTTTCACTTTCTTCAGGCAATTTATCAAGAAACAGAAACCGATTGACTCCATATTTCCGAGCCCAAAAAGAGAGACTTAAAAACGAGATCGTTGCAAAAACAGAGAGAGACAATTGGACGATCGTGTCATAAGGTCTCTGGTGATTCTTATCACATGTTGAACACAGAAGAAAAAAATGCGATACCAGAGGAGAGATAATGGCGAGAAGAAAGAAGATCGACCATGAAAGAACAGCTTTCCAAATACTAGATTGATCAACACAAACCCATTTGAGACAAGAGGTAAAGCTCTTCAATTCAACTCCTGGATAATCTAAGCGGGTAAAAATTGCCTTGTTTCCGGAGATGAGGAAAGATGGCCCTTCATCTTCCATAGTTTAGGGAACTTGAACTGGAAGTAATGAGAATGAGAGTCTTGGAAGAATACATATAAGGAAGAAGAAAGAGGGTTGCTTGCTTGTGAGGTGAAGGTGGCTTAAACTATTCTTTATAAATTGAAGAAATTTGAGTAATCTATCACGGAAATCATGTAACCTTTGTGAACTGTTTGTGGGACCTGTTCGTGGAACAGGTGACCCATGGCTAACCAGTCTTACCCACCTGTTTGGTGAACAGGCGATGCCCCGTGCCATACTCAATTCGAATTGAATTTATGCTCCGGTTGAAATTAGGCATTTTAAATGAGAGGATTAGCTTGATTTGAGATCTATTTTTGTGTAAATTTGAATATCTCATTGATATATCTTTTACAAATATAATAATATTTTCTATTCTATTTATATATCTCTAATAATATTATATATTAATTTAAATTAAAAATAATAGTTACAATATGAGATTAAAACTAATCTCATATTACCAATCACAAGGTGGGGGTCATATGATCACCTATCTACCATCACATGATGCAAAGGGTACCATGTCTTTTTAGATCTCTGTCGTCCATAACTCAGCGGGAGAGCATCACATGACAAGCAATTTGTCTTGAGAAAACTAATCATTAAATAATAATTCAAATTAATTATAAATTGATAATTCACCAACCGCTTGAGTTGAGTTTAGGGTACACGTCACAATCTCATTGGGGATGACGTGGACAAAAAACCACCGTTCAAAGCCTTTAATTTAGAGAAGTAATTACGACTCTGCTTCTAAGTTTTAACATCAAATCCAGGTTGTTTTTAATGGCCCTGATTTGGATTTTAATTTATGTGTCAGTTTAAAGTATATTTAGGGTGACAATTTTCAAAATGTCCCCAAGGACACGACATAAACCATTTGGGGTTAAGTGAACTTTTTTTTACCATAAAATCTAATTTAAATTAATCTGGCACAATTTAAATTAAATTGAGTAATATTCATATAGATATAAAATTAATTTAAACTATCTTGAATTGATTTGAATATTTTAAAAAATTATTATTATAATAAAATTTGTTAAATATAGACTGAAAAAATATTAAAAAACAAATATAATATTTAAGTACATTTCTATATAGTAATAATTACTTTGATTAGTGTTGGTTGTTAATTAAATCTTTTATTTTATTTATTGTTGTGAGAATTAGATTTGCTTGTTAATATAATTAACATATTTTAAAAATTTTGATATGTAATTTTGAGTAATTTATAACTATTTGTAAAGAAGTTAATGTCTTTTGTTTATTTGGTTAATGAGGATAATTTGAGAAAAAAATTAAAATATTAAAATCAGGCAAAAGTGTAAAAAGAGTGAAAAAGTAAATAATTTTCAATTAATTTAGTTAATGTCATGATTAAATGGAATATGTTTTTGTTTGTAATATGATTAATAAATTTTGATATAATTATAATTTAGAACAAATTAAAATTAAAAACTTTTAACCTGGAATTAAAATCAAAACAAACATGATCTGAATACAATTAAATAGCACAATGTATCAAGTCTACCTACAAGTAGACACCACCAACTATCTGCCCGACTGACCACATCGCCTGATGGTACTCCTGAACGGGTTAACCCAGCCGAATCAGTCCTCAATTGGTGAGCGATGGCAAATTGAATCCAACATCCCCTGCATGCCAATGAATTGTACGAACCATATCGGCCTGTGACATGACAGCCTGCAGCACAATTAAGGATTGCTGCCACACCTTTCTGGACTCTTAGTGGATCAACCAACTATATCATATTTTTTTATTTATTTATGGACCGTGCTCAAAGGTCCTGGTAAGGTCCATGGGCCTTGCCGAAATCGAGTAGGCAGACCGTGCCGCAAACGCAAACTTTTAGTGATTTTTGGAAAATATTGTATACCTCTATAAAATTATAAAAGACATCTGAGTAATATTACAAATCATTTATGGTTCCAGAACCGATGATGAATTATATAAGCACTGGAATGGAGTTGCAGCAATGGCCAAAAAAGGAACAATTCAAACCAGTAGGTAGAACCGAAGTTGCGGAAGATTCGTCATGGATTGTCAAGTTTGAACAATCTGTCAATATTTTTCTCACGGTATTCTCTGAGTTTTTTCATTTTTATGCTTAATAAAGCATCTTCTGTTTGATTATGAACTATCGATCATTCAGGATTCGGTGATAAAAATTCTAGATACTTTGTACCGTGAGAGAGAATTTGTTAGGTTCTTTGTACTGGCCTTATTTTGGTGAAGTTTTTGATGCTTTAATTTTACTATGTAGTGCCAATTTGTAGGTGCAAGGACTTGTGACAATTAGTTTCTCCAATTACATATTACACTTATGGCTGTAAATGAGCCAAGCCGCTCGCGAGTTACTTGTAGTTTGGCTTGATTATTCTCGAGCCAGTTACTAAATCTTACATTCTGATTTTGAATATGAGGTTAATTAATAAATATGTAAGCATAAAGGTTAGCAGTAATTTCTTGAGCTGAGCCTGAGTCCTCTCTTTCCCTCTTGAGTTTGAGCTGTATGACTACTCCACTGAGCCAAGTAATAGTTGACTTGGCTCTGTTCATTTGCATCCCTAATTGCACTTGATCAGGGGAAATTAATGTGTTTGTGAACCTTGCTGATTGATTTATGTGTCTACTGAGTGGTTGAAGGACTTTTGTTGGGTAGTTCCATAGTTGTTTACTTGCATTGTGATTAGTTGTGAATTGATGCTAATTTTTTTTTGTTATTTTTTGGTTAATGGCAGCTTTGATCTCGGTTGAGCATATGTATAAGAGTTCTGGTTGGTGGAGAAAAGCGGATTATTTGAAGTCCATTTTGCTGAGAGCTGGAATGAGATGCATCACTCGATTATAATGGAGGTAAGATTTTAAATTATCCTAAAATTTTTAAGTTATACTTTTTAGTGTAATTTTTCAGGCAGACAGTTTTTCCTAAGAGGCTTGAACACTTATGGCAGGCAGCCTGTGGTTTTCTCCAAAATGCATATGCTATTTGCATGTCCGGTTCTCCATTCATGATACACATGTTGGTTGAAGTTTCCTCAACCTAATTAGTGGGAGCATAACATCAGTGAAGTTAAGGTAAGTGTCAAAAGATTAGACAGATGAGGAGGAAAATGAATCTTACCATTTAGAAACACGATTGAAGCCATTTAAGTGGCCATTTCCTTACTAACTTGCAAACACATATAAATAGGGTTGGATCTGAATTAAGCTGGTTTGGTCTTGAAAACCAGTTTGATTCAGTTCAAATTCATTTAGGTCAAACTCAAGTAGAGCTTGAGTTGGAAGAGTTGACTTGCTTATAAAATTAAACTAAACTTGAGTTAAAGGAAGTTCGGCTTGATCTGACTCATAAACCGGGTGATTGTTTGATTTGGTTCAAGCTTGACTCATAACTTAATTCAAGTTTTGTCAAACAATTTTTAAAGCAATGTTGTTTTGCTTTTATTGGGTAGTCAATGGCATGCAAGTTTGTGTACTTAAATTTTATGGTCTAATTATACATTCTCAGATCTTATCTCATACATCATTGGCCTGCTGGTGTAGTTTTCTGAATGCCTGTAAGAGCTTTTGTTCTATTTTGAAATCATGTTGGAGCTAGAAGACTAATTTATGTCATTTCATAAAATTCTGGCCCAGAAAAGAGGGACCTATGCTTAGTTTTTTCTGGTCATTACTCCGAGATTACTTGAAAATTCACACAAATACTACAAGTATAGATGTTAAAGGTGATCTAAGAGTAGGCTTGACAAGATTGTACCATCTAGAATTTGATTAACTTGGTTGATCTATCACTTTTGCAGGTCACTTTTCTGACTGCATGGAGAACCATGCTTTTGAAACTTATGACAAATTTATCAAGGCCCAATGAGGTAAAAAATTTTAATGGATATGTCAGTAAGTTGCATTTGTGCATGTGTTGCTTCTCGACACTAAGTTAAAAGCAAAAAGCAAAAAATCCCAAATGCAGTAAGACTCTCGCTTCTTGGCAGTAGAGAGTTTCCTTTAGCCTGCATCTTGCAATATGAAATAGAGATCAAAATGTCTTCATAATATATAGGGCATGGTGGTGTATCTTTTGTAGTATCAATTTGGTCTGTTCTTTCTCTTTACTTGAGGCAAGAGCTCATGAGCACACCAAGCCATTCAACATCAAGCTTGAGTTTGACTCATTTACACTGCAAGTTATCCTAATATGTGGGGACATATGATGTTTTATTTGCACAACTTTTTCATGTAAATTTGACTTGAAGACATCACTAATGAGTCATTTCCTTTTATATTGCTACAAGAATTTCTTTTGTTTAAAAAGGATGAATAATAGTAATTGACATTAACAGAAATTGCAGTGCCCCCTGATTTCCTCTTTTATTTTCTTATCTGGAGGGTGACTCTGAAGATGAATCTGGTGGTGTCATTTCTGAAGCACATCGTGAATGAATTGTAGATTGTATGAAAAAAATGATAAATTCCATTGAAATTAGCGACCAATGGCAGAGTTGTATATGGAGAAAGAAACAATACAGATCAATGAATACAGTTTGTTGAAAATTTATGAGGAGATCACATCAAAATTTCCCCTGGTCCTCGCAATTATTAACAAACTTATTATTTTTACAGATGGGCGTTCCAGGAAGTTCTATTTGATTGCTATAGGCGTTAACAACATTTATAACCGTGGGGTCTCGCTGCACAGCAGAGATTCAGGTCCATGGGGATGAGGCGACAGCATTTTGGCTCATGTATACTCTGCCCTAGGTAAGTTCCTTCTAAATCATACTGATGTTAATTTTTGAAGCAACCAACCGTGTTGAATATGATGACTAATAATATCAGTTTGTAACTTGTAATTTGTTCCTCTGAGATCCCAGTTCTATATGTGACTTGACAACGTCGTGTCATGTATGGCATCTTATTAGCCTTATATTAGCTGGTAATCAAATTGTGAGGACATTAAATTTCGGTTCTAATGTCAGATGTCTAAACAGAAACAGAAGACGCAGATGGATGATCCATCTACCCATTATGGATAGATTGGTTAGTCTTAACCATCGGTAATCTAGAGTCCGGATCAGCTTCCTATGAAGAGAAGATTTCTATTGTGAAATGGGAAATTAGAGGTGGATCTGCTTGGAATGAATCTTCAGCTCGGTTTTAGTTTGAGATTAGCTTATTTGTTCATCTAATGAATTATTTATGTTATCGACAACATTGTTCATCCTTTTAACGACATTATTTATGTGGTTGTTGACCCGCTAATCATACTATGTATTAGCTCCAATTGGTTATTATAACTTTGATTCAAACTTAAACTAATCTCAGATATAGTTCGGATTGAATTCATCCATATGAGAAGTATAATGTATGTTCTACCAGGTCGGAGTTGCCAAATGCTTCAGCCTCTGTTGAGCTTTCAAATATAACATAATCCTGAGTTGCCGCCTGGGTGTATCAGCCCAAATTGTTCAACTTCAAATTAGCCAAGTCAAATTCTTATTGATTTGATTATTGGAGTTTGAATTATTTTTAAGATATTTTTTTGTTTGAGAAATATTTTATTATTAAAATTAGAGGATTATTTTAAAGATAAATTGTTTTGTAGATTTTATTATGTTCGATAAAATTTAATAAACTGATTAGGCATAAATAATTATTGTATTTGGTTAAGAATAATAAAAAATATTTGTATATTATTTTACTTAAATATCTTTAGATATATTATTTTAAAATATTTTTTATATTATTTATTATATTAATTAAAAATAAAATTATTTTTGTCTTAAAAAAATTAATAAATATAAATATAGTTATAATAAAATAAAAATTACTTTAATAATTAAAGTGAAATAATAATCAAATTATCTTTTATACAACTTATTATATTATTATTATTATTATTAATAAAATATTATTTTATTATTTATAAATTAAATAAAATAATATAAATAATAAAAGATATACCACCTAACCAATCTTTAATGCTTAAAATCAAAGGCATCCTAAAAGCAAATTTAAATATCTCCTCATCAATTTGAAGTTGATTCTTCTTCTGGGTTCGGACTTCAGAAGATTCTCTCCGGTGGGTGAACTTATAAAGAAAGAGAAATAGGCCGGATGCAACCGATAAAATATCTAGCGACAGCAAGTTAATGCTTCCGTTCTCTCATAAAGACACCAAACTGACTGTATGTTAAGAAGTGCGTTTTGAAAGCTATGTATGCGCGTAAGAGGAGACCACAACCATTAATGCCGAGTTGCGTAGTCAAATGAAACCATGCGTTTCTCGCCTTTCGCTATTTGCATAATAAATATAATATAAAGATACATCCTATTCATAATAAAATTATTTTATATAAGAAATCGTTTTGAATTAAATTCAAACAAAAGCTAAATTAATATCAGCTTAAATTCAAGATAATTCTTTGGAGATCAAGATTAGTTTATCAAAATTAGTGATGTCATAAAAAATATTATTAACAAGGTAAGTTTTGATATATTGACACGGGTGAGTCATCAACCACATTCAAATCGAATAATGATCTAAATCTAAACATGCTTAGATCATGTCCACCCTAATTGCATTATTAGAAAATGCTCTCGAGGAAATAAAATTGATCTATTTATAATCCTATGTAAGATTACTGTGTGCGAATCAAGCTGCACATAATTTTTCCTTTAAAATATTACTTATTAATGCACTGCTCACGTGTCTCCATTTTTTTATTGTCAGTCAAATACTTGAAAAATTCCACGAACCGGAGGAAATCAAAATTGAAAACAAAAGTTAAAAAATGTATTGCAACGTCGTCGTTTCATAACGGCACGAACGAACGACATGCCTTCTGAATAAAATCGCCCGCCTAACGTGGGCCGTTTTCACCCTCACAATCACAAACCGTCTTTCTCTTTCTCACAAACGTTGAACCAATTCTCTGGTACCATGTCTATGACTAGTATATTTATAACCAAACCAAACTTCTCTGTGTGCACAAGCTCGGCATCATCGTCTTCATCCTTCACTTTTCTTCTCCTTCACATGAAAAATTGAACACCGACTAAAAAAAATTTTAAAATTCAAAATAAAATTTATATTAAGCTTCGGAATGGTGGAGTCTCCCATGGCTGGCGCGCTAGTTCCAGCTGTGAAATCGGAACAACAGCCTCCGTCGACGGCGGACGCGCCTTCGCAACCACTGCTACAGGTGGTGGAGGAAGAGAAGGCGGAGACGGAGACCGATAAGGATACCTTGTGTCCGATATGCATGGAGATTATAAAGGACGCGTTCCTGACGGCTTGTGGACATAGTTTCTGCTACATGTGTATTTTCGCTCATTTGAGAAACAAAAACAACTGTCCTTGTTGTGGTTATTTCTTAACTACCAAACATATTTTCCCTAATTTATTGCTTAATAAGGTTAGCACTTAGTAGCTCGCTCGCCATTTTCGTGTCGTTTAACGATAATTTTACATATTTGGCTCGAGAATTGAATTTCGATTTAATTTTGAAATGAATGTTTTAGTTATTGAAGAGAATGTCTGCTGCTCAAGTAGCGAAGTTTGCATCACCAGTTCAACATTTACGTCAAGCATTACAACAGGTCAGTTAATTAAGGCAAAAAAAAAAAAAAAAGCAATTAATATAAGTTAGTTAATGTGGATCATAGTTTTGATGTGTGTGTTTAATGTTTGTGTTGTAGTAAGCTTGTAAGTTGTAAGTGTGATTGGTTGATTCATTTAATGGAGTGACTCTCTGTTTGGTTTCTTAGTCAGGGTTATGAAGTGTCAATTAAGGAGGTAGATGGCCTATTGGCTTTACTTGAGGAGAAGAAGAGAAAGATGGAGCAAAAAGAAGCCGAGACCAACATGCAAATTCTACATGAGTTTTTGTATTTTCTACGGAAGCAAAAGCTTGCAGAGCTCAATGAGGTTCGTTAACTTATTTTTTATGCGGGTTAGATTAGTAGTTTCTTTAGAAGTAAAAGACATAGTGTTAAAGTTGGTTTAGAAACAAAAAATTGTAAATGAACTGTGCTTGCGGAACTATTATTAATCAATGAGAAGCCTCTTTATGTTTTCTATTGTAATTGCTACATGTGCTTATACTGTCTTATTTAAGATTTTCTTTTATACTTGACAATTGAGTTTTTGCTTAAGCTTTGTTGATCTGATTTTGTGGTTTCTTGGTCTTTTTAATCTTTTATAGATTCAAACTGACCTTCACAGCATTAAGGAGGACATGCATGCGGTAGAGAGATATAGAAAAGAAATACACATGGCCAGAGAGAGATGCTTGCTAAAACGAAGGACACTTGATGATGTACAAGGGTGCCCAGGTTCATCGAAGTCACACAATTCACAGAAGACTGATGAGAAGGCTCAAGTAAGCTCTCAAGGTGTCCAAATTAGGGATGTTTGTGGTGCGTCTGATTCACAGCATGTTACTCAACTTGGACTGCCTACTGCAAGAAAAAGGCGAGTCCAAGCTCAGGTATTTTTTTCTTGAAAATTGGTAGAGTTTTGATTTTTCTTTTTGGCCAAGTTGCCTGAAAAATTCTTGGCATAGATCCAATGTTCCAACACATGTGCTCTCAAATCTCAAATTTTAAAACAACTAAATTATTTATTTCCATCTGACCAAAATGGTTCTTGGTTTCTATTATGATATAGTTCAATGACTTGCAAGAGTATTACTTGCAAAAACGGCGGCATTGGACCAGACTATCACATAAACAGGGAGAAATGGACAAAAGCACAATAAGTAAAGAAGGATATAATCCTGCTCTTAAGGATTTCCAATCCGTGCTAACTAATTTTACACAGTACAGGTGAATGATTTCTCCATCAATGATTTTGTTTTTCATAGTTCAGTTTTATTGAAGAAAAACCTTTGTGCTACACTTTTTTATTGTGTTTATTGTCTGTTCTATTATATTTCCGGTAAACCCTCTGCTTTAGTCACTTATATATTCTGTTTGTTGTTCAAATTAGTCGATTGAGGGTCATCGCTGAGCCTAGGCATGGGGACCTTTTCCATGCTGCAAGTGTTGTCTCGAGGTGAGTCAGAATGTAATCATTCAATACAATTTCAGTTAATTTATTATTTATGGTTCTGAAAATGTTTTCTGGCATCTATCTTTTTGTGAGACTTGCTCAATTGCATTGGCTATTAGGTGTACTATTCTGTTTGTGCAACTGTTAGTTTATGTTATGTTTATGACAAGTGTTTAATGAATGATTAATTCAACATCCTATTTTTGATAAAATTTGGATAGAAATGACTGTAATTGAAATTCTTTCTTTGGAAAATTCTCCCAGCCTTTCATAGTAAATTATTACAGCTACCACTCTCTAATTTTTTAAATTCAATTTTGCAGTATAGAATTTGATCGTGATGATGAATTGTTTGCTACAGCTGGAGTTTCAAGGCGCATTAAGATTTTTGAATTTTGCTCAGTAAGTTTTTGACATGGTAGTCTGATTTGGTGCAGTGACATGTGGATTGATGATTTCAGTTCATATGTGGAAATGCTTGTGGAAGTGAGATTTTCTATTATCTGTATGGCTGGCAATGAATCATGGCATCTCTGTGATGGGATGGGCACTGTTGTTATGGACCATCTAGAGCATACAATATATAAAACTGTAACCTAAGTAGTATTTCAAAATCTTGCTGCTTAAGATGAAAATTATCTGCTTCTTGCTTGAGGTTGCTATGCAGTATGGGGCACTGTTATTACTTTATGTTGACTCATGTTGCATGTTTTTGTGATTACTGTTATTTGATTATTCAATACCTGCTTATTTCATTGCTACAGGTGGTGAATGAACCAACTGATGTGCATTATCCCATTATGGAAATGCCTACTCGAGCTAAACTTAGTTGCTTGAGTTGGAGCAAGCATACAAAAAATCACATTGCTAGCAGTGATTATGAGGGAATTGTAACTGTCTGGGATGTAACAACTCGTCAGGTATAGTTCTTAAATATATCTTTCTTTTAGGTACAGTGGGCCACAAGCTCATGCATTTTGATTAAACTTGCATTTCAGAGTGTGATGGAATATGAGGAACATGAGAAACGGGCTTGGAGTGTTGATTTTTCATGCACTGAACCTACCATGCTTGTATCTGGTAGTGATGACTTCAAGGTACTTGTGCAATTGATTTCCTGTTAAACATGAATTTAAGACTTGAGGAATGAAGAGAGCACATATTGGCCTATTGATGTAAAAGCTGTTGACAATCTGAGGGCATGACTTTCAGCATGTCATAGAAAGTAGAGGAAATAGAAAAGATGAAAATTTAAATGGGAACTTCAGCCAAGGCAAAATTATTGATGTATATCTCCCTTTGGTTGCCAATCATAGCATTTGCAAACTATAGCTGCGTTCCCTATATACCAAAGGGTGTGTAACTTGCATCTTTGTCGAGTTAAGCTATTGCATTCGCTAAGACATACATAAATTAAGCAGAGTGGGCAATTGTGAATATAATCATCAACAATTTTGTTAAATTTTACATATTTCTCAAAATTAAGGATTATATTACTACTATCATGAGATTCAAAGTTATGGGGCATAGCATTTCTTTGTATTTCTAGTTGTTTGTTTATTTAATTGCCCAGATCTCTGCATGGATAGTCTTTTGCATCCAGAGTCCTACTGTTATATGCAATAGCTATGAGTCTGTTGAGTGGGCATTTACTTGCTGGCATAATTTATTTTACCTGGCTTCAGATGATACCGTTTGTTGATTTTTTCAAACCAGTTTCTCTGTTCATGTTTATTTGACAGGTTAAAATCTGGTGCACTAAGCAAGAAGCAAGTGCTCTTAGCATTGATATGAAAGCAAATATTTGTTCTGTCAAGTATAATCCAGGGTCCAGCGTTCATGTGGCGGTGTGTGTGTCTCCCTTAGTCTTTTCTACTGGATTTTTGTGTGCACTGACAGTTTTTATGCGGACCATCCTGCAGATTCTTTTGAAAAGTATATGAGCTTAATATCTTTTGAAATTTGATGTAAACTACAGTGTGTATATTTTTCTTGTATCCGTATATGATTGATAAAGGCAAATTAATTCTGTGAAGTCTTTGCTGAGTGGCTTTTTCTTCTCATTTATTAACTTGTTGAAAAAAAAAAAATCATAGTTAAGGAGTGTTTCAAATTTTTGCAGGTGGGTTCTGCAGATCGTAATATTCACTATTATGATTTAAGAAATATTAGCCAGCCACTGTACGTGTTCAGTGGTCACAGAAGAGCTGTTTCATACGTGAAATTTTTGTCTAGCAATGAACTGGCTTCTGCATCTATTGACAGCACATTGCGCTTGTGGGATGTAAGAGAAAATTTGCCAGTAAGTTATCGTCCTTCAGCAATCTCTTCCAGTTGAGGGGTCTTTATCTTGTTATGCTCATTGTTCTTCAAACTACATTGATCATTACTTGTATTATCACATTCATTGTGCAGCGCTCTACATATGACTCATCTTTTTATAGCATAAAATACTATATTCTCGAATATAGGCCCCTGAAATACGAATTACAAATGTTTTATGTTTGCAATTTTCTCAGATACGCACTTTTAGAGGCCACACGAATGAGAAAAATTTTGTGGGTCTTTCAGTAAACAGTGAATATATAGCCTGTGGTAGCGAAACAAATGAAGTGTTTGTGTATCACAAGGTCAGGAATCATTCTAGTGATCAGTTATTTTTCCATCAAACATGGAGAGTTATTTAGTTATGCCGGTTCTTTTGCAGGCAGTCTCCAAACCTGCAGCTTCCTACAGAGTTAGCTCTGATGTAGATGATGTCGATGACAATGTGGCATCATATTTCATCAGTGCAGTTTGCTGGAAGAGTGATAGCCCTACAATGTTGGCTGCAAACAGTCAAGGAAGAATTAAAGTGCTTGCACTCACAGCCTAAACGGTCAAATCAAAATCAAAAGCAATCAAAATTAATTTTACGGTCAAGATAGTAAATCTGTATATGCCATTAAATATGAAATAGGTTGATTAGCAAAGATCCCAGGTTCACTTAGTATCAAATATTACTGTGTATCAGCTATATGGTTCTCAAGCCTTTGTTTTATGGTTTCTTTATCTTAATATGATTTAGAAGTATAGATTTAGAAAATCCTTCATTAATTTTATGACTGTTAGGCTGCTTACAAATTTTTAAGCGGTTTCGGTAGCTTTCATGTGGACCAAAAAAACTTGTAGATATGGAGCAGCGTAGATGCTTAGAGAGAATTACGTCTAACTTCTGAAAATGAAGTTCAAAGTGGTTATATTAGTAGACATTTATGATTCATATATGTCATTCTCAAGCTCTTGTATTGGTGTTTATTATGGTTGAATTCAGATGCCAATAAATAAGGGACAGGGATTAAGTTTCTATCCCTTTCTTACACCAAACTAGACCTGGGCAAATGAAGGCCCAGGGCCGGACCCTTAGCGACAGGGATCGGCTCAATCCTGTCTCCAAATATAGGGCTTAGATCTGGCTTAAGCCTAGGGCTTATGCAGAGGCTTGACGGATCAGGTAACTTTTTAAACGGTTCAAATTGGGTATGATTTTGTTTGAGTTTTCTTCAAAAGTCTCAAAATATCAAATTTTGTAGAAGTTAAGCGATTTGAATGTTTTCCTAAAAATGAGAAGGATTTGGAGGTATTTGTGATTGTGGGGCTTAAGGGAAAAGTGCCAAAGATTTTTTTTTGGGCATTTCCCCACCAAACGATTGACTACAAATTTTTTTTTAAAGAATTGTAAAATTTCAAACTAAAATTTTTATTGGGCCTGATCTGGAACCAAGGATCGATCCCAAGCTTGGACCTGAGCACCCTCTCCCTAGACCTAGACTGATTCGGCCTAAAGGAGTCTTGAGTTCTTTCTAAACCTAATTCGAGTTCAGGAAGAGCCAAATTCAAGCCAATTGACATTACTGACAACCAAAATCAAACTAAACGAACACTCAATTCGCCCCTAAAGAAAGTTTCACATCAATATACGGTATCTAAATTTGAAACATTCATTTTTTTCCATAAGATATAACGAATCATCCTATCCTATCATTGTAAACGGGGGAAGGTACTTAAACTATGACATATATTCTTTTCTCTGAAAAATTACACCAATTTTTGTGTCAATTGTGTTATGATGATGCAGCATCGCACTCGGTGTGTTGTGGGGGGCTTAAGAAAGATGCAAACATTGTGCCTGTCGAGGTTTGCCGAAGCTAAACCAGGGTATCAGAACTTGCCCGTGCCATTTTCTTGTTCGAAAAGATAACCAAAAAAATGTGGTATAGAGCTAAGAATATAAGGACAAAGTATAACAAGCTAGATCACCAGATGAAGAATATAAGAACAAGAAAATAAGAATAATTTTGAATGTGGACGAGCAACAATCGAATCGTCAATCAAGGGAAGTGACGACTGAAACGATATCTCGGCCGTTGATTTTGTTGTACCTCACTGTTCTTCCCAAATGAAGAGACATACGAACTGTCCTCCACTCACCATATAGAACAGAGGTATAGATTTAAAATTTGTTTTAAAAATCAAGGAATTTCCAAGAACAGAGTCGCCAGGCACAAGAAAATTATACAAAAGATTCTACCAGGGTGCTCTACTGCTGTGCTTTCTTTCGAGACTCGGGGTTGAGTTGGGCATTTATAGGGAGAGAACTCACAAGGCAAACCCTAGACACTTGTTAATTTACCGAAACACCAGTAATAGCTATGGGCTTCTAGTAAGTCCTAATTATTGGGCCTCCAACTTTGCCCATTGCCTCTTAAATCATGTTCTCTATTTATTGAAGATAGTGTTACTTGATCCAAGTCCATCCTAAACAAAATGCAGTAGAAAATTAATTCAAATATAAAATGATTAGTTTTAAATTTTGTTCGAGATAAACAAGTTAAATTTTAAATTTAATTTATTTAATCTAAAATAAATTCAAAATTAAAAAATTAATATAAATCTAATTTTAAATATATATTTATTTATGTATTTAAAATAAATATATAAAATATTATTTATATGATCAACTCTTTTTAAAATTTTAAAATTTTTTATAAATTTTTATTCCAAGATTAATAGATTGAATGAGAATTGTTTTAAATAAATAAAATAATAATAATACTTGTATATCAACAACCGGTATATATATATATATATATATATATATATATTATATGATATCATAATTTTAAATTATTTATAAACTAACACCTAATATCATTATTTATACATATTATTGGTAAATCATATTTCTCAAACTGAAAGTAGTTTTTATTGTTGAAACAAAAATATGAAATATATTGTACATCATTTTTCTCTCATTTACATTTACGATAATCCTGGTGGTGGCCCCTGCGTAAGCTGATGTATATACCAAATTTTGAAATGTCATTGTCGATGATTGATGGAAATTGTCTGCAAATCGGACGGCTGAAAAGGAATTTGACCTAAAGATCGAGTAAATCTATTCAAGTAGGTAGTGGATTTATCTAGGGTTTCATCTCCGTTAAGCCCCACTTTCCATTGCCCAACATTTCTCTGAACTCCTATTCTGCCCTCAAATTCAGCTTCTGAAACTTCACTGGGCATCACCCTATTAACGATTTCCAAAGTAAATAGCCTAAAGTTTTAAGCTTTATAATTTGTAAGTGCATCCTTTTCTTTCTTTTTTTTTCTTATTTCTTCCTCATAAAGGTAAAAATTTTCCTTCAAAACGGTAGGATTGTTTCTTCAATCTTATTTTGATTAGATAGAAGGTTAAGTTAAAAATTTTTATATGGGGAAGTCTGGAGGAAGAAGGAAGAAGGGCGGTTCAAACACAAACCAAGTTTCAGGTGACAATTCAAATGCAAATGCTAATGGTGGTTTTGATATGGACTCTTCAATCTTTTTGAAGAGGGCTCATGACCTTAAAGAGGAAGGTAACAAGAGGTTTCAAAATAAGGATTATGTGGGTGCTCTTGAACAATATGATAATGCTCTTAGGCTGACTCCGAAAAACCACCCTGACCGGGCTGTGTTCCATAGCAATAGGGCTGCTTGTTTAATGCAAATGAAACCTGTGGATTATGAAACTGTGATTGCTGAGTGTACTATGGCACTTCAGGTTCAGCCTAGGTTCGTTCGAGCTCTTCTTCGGAGGGCCAGGGCGTTGGAGGCCATAGGGAGGTATGAAATGGCGATGCAGGATGTTCAGGTGTTGTTAGGGGCTGACCCTAATCACCAGGATGCTTTGGAGATTGGTCGACGATTGAGGACTGCATTGGGACCTCGCCAGGAGGCTCAGCAGGATCTCCAGAGCCGCCCATCACCTGCTGCTCTTGGAGCTTCTGCTGTTCGTGGTGCTCCAATCGCTGGCCTTGGGCCTTGTTTACCTGCTCGTCCTGTAGCAAAGAAGGCTGCAGCTTCACCAGGGTCAGTTGTATCTCCTACTAATAAGCTGGAGAAGCCTCAAATGGATTCGACTACAGAAAATGGTACTGAGACCAAAGTCCAGTTGCCAAAGCTTGTGTTGAAGCCATCAAATGGTTCTTCAAAAGCTTCTGGCAATCCAGGCAGGAATAATCAGACTGAGCAGTCTCTATCTTCATTGGTGCAATTGCCTGCACGTGGACAAACTTTGGAGGTAGCAATTAAGTGGAGGCCATTGAAGCTCGTTTATGATCATGATATAAGACTTGCCCAGATGCCAGTGAATTGCAGTTTCAAAGTGTTAAGGGAGATTGTGAGCAAGCGTTTCCCTTCGTCAAAGTCAGTTTTGGTCAAGTATAAGGATAATGATGGAGACTTGGTAACTATTACCTGTACAGGGGAACTGAGGCTGGCAGAGGCCTCTGCAGACAGTATTATGACAAAAGAACCAGAAACTGATATATCCGAATCATTTGGTATGTTGAGATTGCATATTGTCGAGGTAAGTCCAGAACAAGAGCCACCATTGCTGGAAGAAGAGGAGGATAAACCTCTTGAGAGTGAGGGAACTAAGGGCGAAGAAAGTGGGTCTCATTCGTCTCTTGGTGAGTCTGTTCTGGAAGCTGCTGATACTGAGATTGACAAGGCAGTGATAGAAGCTCCCAAGGAGAAATTAGGAGTTTCAGAAGATCCTGAGAACAAGGAAGTGGAGATGGACGATTGGTTGTTTGAGTTTGCTCAACTATTCCGTATGCATGTTGGTATTGACCCTGATGCTCATATTGACTTGCATGAGCTTGGCATGGAGCTCTGCTCAGAGGCTCTTGAGGAGACAGTTACCACTGAAGAAGCTCAAAACCTATTTGACAAGGCTGCCTTAAAGTTCCAGGAGGTGGCTGCTTTGGCTTTCTTCAACTGGGGAAATGTTCATATGTGTGCAGCAAGGAAACGAATCCCCTTGGATGAGTCTGCTGGAAAGGATGTTGTAGCAGCACAACTTCAAATGGCTTATGACTGGGTGAAGGAAAAATATTCTTTGGCCAAAGAGAAGTATGAGGAGGCGCTCTTGATCAAACCTGACTTTTATGAAGGTCTGCTGGCATTGGGCCAACAGCAATTTGAAATGGCCAAACTTCATTGGTCTTTTGCGCTTGCTAAGAAAATAGATCTTTCAGGGTGGAATGCTGCTGAGACACTTCAACTTTTTGATAGTGCAGAGGAGAAGATGAACGCTGCAACCGAGATGTGGGAGAAACTAGAGGAGCAGAGAGCTCTTGAGCTAAAAGATCCTAATGCAATCAAGAAGGATGAATTGTCAAAGAGGAGGAAGAAACAAGGAAGGGGTCTGGATGGGGAGCCCTCAGGAAGTGGTGAGCTTTCAGCCGATGAAGCTGCAGAACAAGCAGCTGTTATGAGATCACAGATACACCTTTTCTGGGGTAACATGCTTTTTGAGCGCTCCCAAATTGAATGCAAATTAGGGATGGATGGTTGGAAGAAAAATCTTGATGCGGCTGTTGATCGTTTTAAACTCGCTGGAGCTTCAGAGACTGACATTTCCATGGTTCTGAAGAATCATTGCTCCAATGGAGATGCATTAGAAGGAGATGAAAAGAATAATCAGAATGTAAATTCTGGCGTTACTGATGAAGCTGATAACAAAAATGTTGCCGATCAAGTATCACAGAATTAATGTGCATGGCGACTGCAACAAATATTAACATGCATATACAAATCACAATCATGTACCTGGTAAAGAGAAATTGCATTCTACTCTCATTTAAGGTTGGCTTGCCTTTAGGAGTTGAAAATTTTTCGGTACCAGTATTAAGAAGTATAATCAGAAGATTTTGGCTTAGGGGTCTCCCAGTTAAATAATCAGAAGATTTTGGATTAGGGGTCTCCCAGTTAATTTTCAGGGTGACTGGTTTACAAAATTGTTTGCAATACCGATGAGTTTCTTATAAACAGTTTTATGTACTTTCAGGTTCTGATTTTTGGCCTTGCTGCCCCATATTTGTTTTCATGTGATTTATTATTGTCATGCTTGATGTTTTAAAGGGTGTGGCATATTCATTGTGAAGAGTGGATGTTGCACTTTTGAAATTTGTTTTCTTTAACCTGCTCTTTACCTTCTAACTTCTGGCTATTACTTCTTGGGATTCATCAGGTTAATTCTTAAAATGGGATGTGTACAATTAGGAGGCCATTGTTGGAGATTGAGCACCATTAGAGCCTTAATGAATGTTTCCTGCATCATTTTGACTCAATTAGGGGGCAATGCCTTCTCTCCCTTCGAGAAGAAAGTGTTGATTATTGATCATTGATTTGATTGCCTCATCATTGATCTTTACATGGGCCAAATGGCTACGGCCTCTTGGTACATTAGATTGTTCATTTTGTCACCAGAAAACTTGTTTTAGTTGGATAATTGATTTGCCTTACCAAAGTCCACTAGTTGCAGGTTCGATTATAGGCAATTCAATAGGCTTATCAAAGAGGTAAATTTGTCTAAATCTTTGTCATTTTTCACTGTTTGGGTTCTATTAATCTAGTTTTCAAGAGATCAGACTTTCTCCATTTTCACTGGCTTTTGAGACGCTTGTTCTCTACCTCAATCAGCCGAAGATAGCCTGTCTAAATCCCAATTTTTCTTTTCCCCGGTCCTCCATAATCCTTCTCTTGTACAAGCTCAAAACTGTCTTCATAAATCGTCCTCTTAACTGTCCATGTATCCCACTCTTATTCTTGTCCATAACTCCTATTCTTGTCCATACATGTTCATAACTACCCACTTCGCTTCTAACGGCAACACATAATTCAAAGCCATTCTTTGTTGCTCTGTTATATGTGACTCTCTCTATTTATATATTTACAATCATATATATAGCATTATTGTCCATTGACTCTCCATTTTTCATGTATTTAATGCTAGAATCTGGGGTCCTTTATGGGCGAGCATGATAACTTTAACAGAAGCATTAGTGGAATCATAATTGAGAATATATATTTTTCTTCTTTATCACTTCTTTTAAATGGCCAATTGTGTGCCTTTCTGATGATATATAGTAACATACTTTATGAATTATGATGACCTGGGAAAGTGGATCATATGCAAATTTTAATTAGTGGAGCTCTGTAGGTTTTCCACTATGGAGAGAGAGAGAAGAGAGAGAGAAGTCTGGTAAGATTACATATTTGTGGATTACAATTAGAGGTTATTTGAAGTCAAGTTTGTGGATTATGAATTTGAGACTTCTGCTTCACAGAAATGAAGACCCGGTTCACAAATCACTGATGTTTTTTTTATTTCTATTGTTTTATTTCAGCAGGGTTAAAATTTACAGTGTTGATAAATAAGTGAATGATATTGTCAACGTAATAAACAACTACTGGATGAATAAGAAAGTCAATCTCAAACCAAGTAATCGCATTAAAACTTTAACTTGAAATCGATTTGTTTGAGTTAAACCATAGATTCAATCCAAACCGGTTATGATGAGCTCCACCACAAGCACAAACTCAACACAAAGGCAGGCAATTGAACAGAATGAATAAAAGGAAAGAGAGAAATATAGATTACAGCATAATACCGCCATCGAGATAGAATAATATATTAAGACGATTCATGTCATGTTGGTCACTTTCTACATTAAGTAAATTTATCAGGACCACAACAGCTGCTAGACATAACTCTCAAGAAGAGTTCCTATAAGTCCAACCTCTTGGCTCATTGAAACTATATGTTTCCACACTACCCAACACTCTTTAACAACTATATAAACAACACTTACTAATTATTAAGCACTAATCCCCAACAATGTACTGCCATTGAAGGGGACTTAAACAGTTGCAATAGGGCCCAAGTTCACAGTGGACTCCATAGCCTTCATGGCTTCAAATCGGGGCTCCTTTGCCTGAAACTTGAGTCCTGCATAGAGTTTCATGTAGTCCTCAAACACAAATTTTGGGTAGAGTTGAATCTGCTCAGCTTCTTTCTTAACCAATGCCGGTGCTGGATAGATTACAGCATCACTTCCCGGGTTGTAAAATGAAGCTATAGACATTCTGTTCCCATCACGTTGAGCCAACACACGGTGGAGGACACTCTTGTACTTGCCATTTGTAATTACCTTTGTCAAAAAAATCAGGGCTTAAGTGAAAAAGAAGAGAATTTTTATCGGTGGCCATGTGGGTTGATGCTAATCATCAAGGAATCTAGGCATTTCAGAACAAATCTAGATAATATTTTAATACCAAATCTTTGACATATTTAAAATATTTTACTTGTTGAAGTGAGAGAGTTAAGTACCTCAAGCTGGTCTCCTAGGTTGATGACAATGGAGTGTTTCATGGGAGGAACATCGACCCACTGGCCATCTTTGAGGAGCTGGAGACCACTGACTTTGTCATCCTGGAAGAGAAGGATGAGGCCACCAGCATCTGTGTGGGCTCTGAGTCCCTTGATCAGATCTGGTTTGGGACATGGCGGGTAGTTGCTGACCTTGGTGCCAAAGGTTGGTAAGCCCTTGGACCCATAAAAAGCCTTCTTCAAGTATCCCTTCTCCAGCCCCAGATTCTCACAGAGCAAGTCCAAAAGTTGCTCGGCTAGCTTCTCCAATTCAAAAGCAAATTCCTTCATTGCCTTCCTGTTAAAAGATGCCAGAGTTTATACAAGATATACATTATGAAGCTATTGTTGTTGAAGAATATTGTAAGTAAAAAGAGTGACCTGTAATCTTCTTCAAGATCAGGGATTTCAGAAATGTTTGATTCGGGAAGGTGGCGCAGAAAGAAAGTGCTTTCCCAGTCCAAGTCACCAACTTCAGACTGAACAGCTTCTAGGCCTTTACTGGCCACCATTTCCTTGAATCTTTGCTCCATACACTTTCTGTAATGCTCTTTTGTCAGCCTCTCTACAGTGTCCATCAGCTCAGGAGCTATCCCATGATTCACCAACTTTTGAACAAGAATCACAAACACAGAATAAATTTCATCAGTACTCAAGAATTATCATGGCCATATCCCTCAACATATATACATGTATACGTGAAAATAATACATAAAATAGTACCTCAAAGAAGCCCCAGCTCTCGCAGGCATCTTTAATCATCTCCATGGTTGAGCTTCTCTCATCACCATTGAGCTTTGACAAGTCAATAACTGGGAAACCCTCCATTGTTTTCTCTCTTGCTCGGATAATATCTCTCTTCTTAACTAGGAAGCTAATAGTAATGCTTTAACGAGGTTATGGAGCTCGCTATTTATAGGCGTAACAGGGAAAGCAGAGGAGTTTAAAATATTAAACTATATCATCCATTTAAATAAAAGTTTTTCAAGTAAAAATAAAATTTTTATTTATTTAATATAATAATTATAAAACCGAGGTTACACTGAAGTTTTCACTACCCAAAAAACCGGAGATTTACCCGAATAATTTCAAAAAAATTACAAGAGTTAAAAAGAGTTTAATGGACCCTACCCATCCCTGTCACAAAGGTCTGTGATTCTATCTTTCCATCAAAATATTTTTATCATTCTTTTTCATGGTGGGTACAGGGGCCTATCCTGCTGGCTCTTCACCTCTGTTAAGCTTTCTTTGAAACCTCACCACTAACTTAAATAAATCCTACAATACCGGTTTCATTTCTTTTTTATATAATATATTATCATGGAATTCAATTAGTGTATCATATTATATGTTAAAATTTTAATTTTATATATCGTATATTAAGTATCATATTATATAATATAGTTTTTAAAAATAAAAAATAATTAATATATTATCATTTTAAAAAATATTATAAATACTTTTAAAAATTTAAAAATTTTCATATACACTCTTATTACATCATTATTATTTTTTTTTAAAGTGTATCGATTTGTATCATACAATATGTTTACTATAATGTATTAATTATGACACCCCTCATTATACGTATCATTTTTCATTTATATCGTATCGTATAGTAAGATACTGATAACTATATATATTATATAAAAAGTCTTCAAATCCGAATTTGAAACCAGTCTTGTCACGGTACACAATCTCTTAACAATAGAAAATTAATCTGTGAAAATAAACTATATTCCAAGGGAGTGGATTTGATGCGAACTGAGTTGACCCTAAGGTTGGTCAAAGATTAGATCAAAGTTGTGATACTTGAACTAGTATAGAGTATTAGTGAAAGATTATCAATAAAATAAACAATATCATCAGAAGGATAAATAGTATCGTCAATAAGATAAACAATGTCACCAGATAGACAAATAAGTTATAACTATCAAATTAAAACTCTAACGTGAGATTGATTTATTTGAGTCAAACTATGGACTCGATCCAAGTCAACTTTGATAGGATCACCCCATAATATTTGTGATAGTCCAAATAATCCTCATAAATTATAATACTTGTTATTTTTATCTCATACAAATGCAGTTCTTTTATTTAATTGCATATTATTTTGTTTATGAACATAAAATTTATGTTGCTTGTCATGTTTTTAACTCAATCAAAAGGTTTATCAACAGGTTAATCAGTCTCACTAGTCAAATGGAGAAGTTAGTATAATATAATTAAAATTTTAAAACATATTTTAATTATATTGATATCAATTGATGCTCAGACTAATTTGACTTGACTCGATGATTGAATTCCAATCCAACACAATTCACTCAAATAACCCTAAATCAATAGATTTTAATAATTAAAACAAAGTTTTTTCGTGACTCAAATTAGATTTATCACCAGTTTTCAATCGAATTAACTAGACCATCCAATTGAATCCAATCCAAATTTTAAAACACTGGTAGACTGTTGAATATTAAATTTAAATTAAAAAAGTTGAAAAGGGGAATCTAGCAAGATGGTTCTTATTCGGATTAAGCAAGTATATTTTACTTCTAGTGGGTATTTATAAATACAAATTTTAGACACTAACATTATATAAATTCACAAGTTCTTTTCAGAATGGGAAGAAAGAGAATCTAACACGCCCATAACGAAACAGACTAAATCCTAATTATAATTGCACATATGTGAATTGTCAACGCAAGAGGTTGGCCAGCCGACTCAAAGGGGCCTGCCTAGCTTTCTCTTAATTGGCTAACCTAAATAAGCATTAGTTTGGCTGAAAATCTTCTGTTATGTGTTATTGTTTTCATCTTGATGTGACTTTAACACTAATGAAATCTTCGCTATTTGGAGTTGTATATGAATATGACATTGTTGTTACAAGAAAAAAATTGACATTAACCATTGGATAATCAACATTTTTTTTTTTTATGCATTTTTCCTCAGCCAAAACAGGGAGGGTTGAATGTCCTAACTTAACTCAAAGCAATGATTAATTCGAGTTTAAATTAATTTAAATATTGAACAATAAAATTAGAAAAAATGATAAATGATTAAAGAAAATAAAGAAAATAAATTATTTTAAAAAAAGAATCATTTAACCAATAATTAGAGAAAATGAAGAATTATAAAAAGTGAAGAGCTTCAATAAAAAAATAGTCAGGTTAGAACTTCAATTTGAATTTGACTGATTCAAATCAAATATCAATTTGGGCACGAATTGATTCGACTCGAACCACCTGCCTTGCTTCCCCTGATTGGCTAACCTAAATATGTATTAGTTAGGTTGAAAATCTTCTGGGAAAAATGATATCTTTCAGCTTGATGTGACATTAATACTAATGAAATGAAATCTTTGCCATTTGAAGTTCATAGGATATGCAATTGCCTAAAGAAACCCTAATTGCCAACCATGAGATGACATTGTTGTTACCAGAAAAAAAATTGACATCAATCATAAAATAATCAACAATTTTTTTAAATATATTTTTCCACAGCCAAATCATGTAGGAACAGATTCAAATCTAGCAAATTTGAATTTTGAATGATTAATTCTAGTTAGAATCCATATAAATTTTGAATTTTGATTTTATATAAGAAGGCGAATCTCTTGATAAAAAAAAAATTATCAGAAAAAAAAAATTATTATTGGAGGAGTAATCAAAGGAGAAAAAGAATTATAGAAGAATTTCAGTGAAAAATTATTGGATTTGAATTTTAATTCGAATTTGACTTATACGAACCGAATATTAATTCAAATATGAACTAATTTGAGTCAGATTTACCTATACAATCATGTAAACAACTGATAGATTGAAAATTAAAACAAAAAGCTTTTGGCCTATCCATTTCTTCCATAATCACTGAGTAAAAGAAGCCACGATAAAAGCTATGAAAAGATGAAATTTTATTCATATATATGCTTATAGCTACTATTTTACGTGCCGTTCGTTCTCTTTCAGTCTTGTTTCTCAATAATGGCAAGAAGATTATAATGGCATGTTCGAAAAAGAAACAAAGGCAAGCATGCCATAATGAGAGGTCATGGAGATTGAAGGCAATGAAAAGAAGAAAGGCGTGCGTAAATTATTGAAAGATTGTAAGAAAAAATTACTTTCGAATCAATGTGGGACTCTTCTTAATCATGTCAAAGAGGCATCACCATCGAGGTGTTAGCTTTTACACATTCGACTGTTCATACTCGTGCATCTGCAAAATTTTGTGCCAGTCAATTATACTTAATTAGCATCAAGAATTAGGAAGTTAATAATAGAATTCAGAAAGCATTTTAGGTGAATAAAATATTATCAAAACAAGTTAGAGAAGGGTTCTTAATGGTATGGGCAAAATATAAAATAATAAAAGTGTCTTCAACTAATTTACTGTTAGGGTTAAATTCAAACTAAATTAGTTTGATTTTGAATTTAAGTTTAGCTCAAATGATCCGAACTCAAATTATAACAATTTCAGTTTGTTGAACTTAGTTTATGATTTACATTAACATCCTTTTTTTGTTTGATGATGTTTCTTTGTTTTTTTGTCCAATGACTTTTCTTCTTCTTTGGTATTATCGTTTATTAGTTTAAACTTGAGTTGGTCATACTATATTTGAATTGAACTTAAACTAACATTTATTTAGGTTTGGTTTGACTCGAATGCATCCTTGTTTGTTATCTACAAAAGATATAGATTTAGGTTATGTAAGACTGAAATCTACCCTAATTACATCAATTAGACAATCACTTTCTTAATGATATTATCTAAATAAAAATTCATGTATAATACTTCATGTATAAATGGTTGAGTAATCAAGTGATATGATCCTATGTGATTTTCAACTCTTATATGGTGAATCATAAATTTAATTTTACTCATTAATTTTCAATATTTATATATATAGTGTTACTCTTGTAGATTCTATAGGGTAGACTTGAACTGATCAAACTCAGCTTGATTCAAGCTAAAGTTTTAATTTGATAGTTTGGTTTAAATTTTTATTTGACGATATTATTTATTTTACTTGTGATAATATTTATGACGTGGATAATACTATTTATCCCACTAATGACTTTTCGATAATATATTTCGACGGCTCTAGTTTAACTCAAATTTGTTATAATAAATTTAAATCAAATTTAAACCAACTTGTATTCTGTATTGGCTCGGTTCCAATAACATAGTGGCCTACACATGATTTTCAGGCAGAATGGGACAATATAAAGTTGGTTATCAACCAACGATTTCATGAATATTATTATTATTATTATTATTTTTTAATGTTTATCCTATATCTTGTACAAGAATACGAACAAGAAAGGGTACTTTAAATTAGACCGAAATAATCTGTGCAAGTAAACGAAACATGGAACCTCCTTGAATGTATTTATACACTTAACATTTGGCTTCTTCAGTGATCACATGCAATGTTGCTTCTGAATTTGTCACTCAGAGATTATTCTCTGTTACATTTGCCTGATTCTTGTGGGATGTCATATTACAGACTGAAGAATATAAATGATTGAGCAGAAATCATATGGGAAAACAAATTCCAATTCTAATTCTATAGTTAAAATCTACAGCCTCAATTTCAACAACCATATGAATATGAAGCAGGTTACACCAATTATGTAAACATTAGGAGTTGTTGCCTCTGAAGGGTGACTTAAGTGGTAAAAATTTTGATTCTAATGTATAGAGCTTGAGTTTAAGTCCCCTAATATCATACCAAAATTAATTATACTCTTGATCACCTGAATCGTCACTAGACCTTGGTTTGGCCCTACTTGTTTCAAGGGGGTTTTGTATCTTATGAATATTTTTAGGGGTGTTTTTGCAATCTTGTTTTAATTTTTCCTTTTTATTTTTCACAATAGGGTCTAAGGAAAAATTATTTAAAGGTTGTACTAGCACTAAGAATATATTATTATTGATTATTGAATGGATTATAGAGAAACCTAAAGGTTATTTCTTTTAATCAAGTATTCTAATATTGATACAATTTGGTGATGATTATTGTATCACTAGTATTTTTTTTATAATTAATTTAAGTCATCTCTTTTACTGGAATATAGATACCACAAATATATATATATATCAGGGTGCAAAGAGAAGATAGGGGGAGAGGTGCATTAGTCGATAAGTTCAGGGCAGCCTTTTGAATTGTGGTTCAACTCTTTGGAGATCTGACAATTATGGCGAATAACTTTCATGTTTCAATAAGTAAAAGTTTATACTAACAATGGATACAAACATAGATGATTGCCTAATTTTGAATCAGAGTAAAGTCGGGCAGTTTTTTTATTTGAGGTTGTAAAAAACCTTAGAAGTAATTAGGTTGATAATATTCCATAACAAAGCATTAGTTTGCACATGCACTGTTGAAAGAAATGGCTCTGGATTGAGTGCCAAGTTCATGGAAAAACTATTTGGGTGGCTGGTTTGTTTTGTATTCCATTACGTACTCTCTTTGTGGGCTCATAATTTATTGACATAATGAGAGGTCTGTGTTCAATGTTCGTTCAAAACATCCATTCAAATTTATACAAAAGCACCAGTATGATGCCACCCATTTGGTTGGTTCTCTTTCTGCCTTTCCTCTCTCTTTTCCTGTGGCCTTCATTACTCACCACCACTAAAGACCTAATTCCTTGACAATAAATAGAAAGTCTTATGTGGCCAAAACTTCTCCTCGATCAAATTCACATACATAATACCAAGAGATAATTGATAGCTAGCAGATAGATGTGTGACTAGTTTGCAAGTTGAGTTATTACACAAATAGAGTATGATTTCATTCAAAGATAACGGAAAAAAAACATGATTTAATATCAATCATGACTCCAGCAATTCCTCCAACATTAAATAACGTATTCTCACAATTTTACTAATATCAACTATGAGTCTTACAATTCTTTTTACATTAAATAATATATTTTTACGATTTTAGTAATTACAATCAAAATACAATTATTCTTTTATCATATCAAGATTACATAATAATGGCAACATTCGTTAAGTTGTATGATGTCATATATTATCTATTTACTTACATATGTAACTCTAATTTCTATTAATATAAATTCAAAGTAGTGGAAAAGCAAAAGGAGGACATTTATAACATTTTGCAAGCATTTACAACTTGTAGCACTGCAATAACACTATCTTCTCTAAATACCCAGTTAATGACATTTCTGTGGACATCTTTTCTTGATTCATCATCTGAACCATGTTAAAAGTCTTATTATCTCTTTATCTTCTTGCATTGATATGACATTTACTCAATGTACTTCTCCTTGGTGCGAATCTCATCGCCGTCCAGAGCCCAAAAGCAGTAATAATCAAACAATAATTAACTTGATGAACTTTACATTTTTGGTCCAGAATCCGATAAATAAATAGCATAATTAATTAAAATTCGAATGCATATGCATGAATATTACTTGATTACGATCATGACTTGAAGACTCAAAAATCCATTTGCTATAAGTGTGTATAAGCACTGCACATGCAATGTTTTGTAGCCTTTATCATTCCATTTCTATATGTAGTCCAACAGTTTCATTCTGCTTCTATCTCTTACAGATACACACGCGCATACAATATTATACAATAAAAATATAATATCTATAATCTATAAAAGTTTGTGCATGGGACATGGCTGAGTTGTGAGGAAGGTTTCAGATATGGATGAATTCATTTCAATAAATTGACCAGCAGAATCTGTAGAGCCACAATTTTTTATACTTAAATATAATCGTGGTTTGATATACAAAGGTTGAATTTCTTGATTCAATTCTAGTCATGAGATTCTTCTTATATATAATATAATATAATATAAATACATATAATTCTCTTTCACAGCACATTAACTTTGAACTGATACAAGTAAGGTTGGATTCAATTCAATTAAACTTAAATAAAAGTCAATCAGTTTGAGTTAAACTCAAATTCAAAATAATAAGTTTGACCAGAGAAGAAGAATAATTGTCATGCAGTTGGCTGCCATATAAATATTTTCCCTTCTAAATTATTTGTAGGTCCCGAAACCAAGATATAGAATATCAATCAATGGTCTAAATTGCGAACAAGACAGAAGATGTGATCAATCTTGAGAATTCTGATATGGGTTCTGGTTGCAGATATACAGATCTTTGATATGTAATATGAATCGTTTGTGGGCCTTTATTTTGATATGTGTTGTATTGTTTCTGATTATATATTTTAGTTATATGTTTATCTATCTTCTTTAAAAAGTGATTATACTGTGATTAATCACTAGTCAAACCCAATTGGTCATATGGTTGAATGGATTATTATTCGAAATGGGTCCTTTATATTATGGTCATAAATATGCCATTAGATGGTGATTCCAACCGCTTCGAATCGAACGAATCTGAGTCCAGGTCAAGTCGTGGGTTTGTTTTATGAATGAGCCGAGTATGCGAACATCAACATCTGAAGAGTTTCGGTTTCTCTTTTAAAAGTTAAAAGGCAATTGCTCGAGGGTTTCACTTTGGAAGTACACAAGATGAAGTTAAAATTGACCAAGATGATCCGCATGCTTGCTTTATATTGAAAAGGCCAAAAGACTTATTCTCACCCAAGGTACAGAATAATTTTTAAAAACCTAAAATTTTACCCATAAACTAATTTTTGTTAAAATTTTTAGTTAGAGTTAAGGGTAAAATCATTATTACCCAAGCTATCCTCCTCCAATGGGAAATGATAGTCAAATCCAGATGAAAATTAGAGATCTCGATTGACAAAGATCTTCACCTCTCGAAGGTCTCAGTCCAAACAGTCGCCACCAAACTCTTCACCTCTCAGAGATCTCGTCGTCTTGGTGTGTCTCTCTTGCCGTTTACTCGCTTTCTTCCTCTATCCGTTAGCAACACCAAGAAAGAGACTGGGAAGAGAGACTACAGAGAAATCATGCTTGAAAGAGAAGAATTGTGTCGCCATCTCTTTGGAAAAGGATGTTGGGCTAACAACGACCTTGATCCTAAGCAAAGAGGTGGCTGGAGACGACGAAAGGAGATCACTAAAAAAAGGGCACTGGATGGGAACTATATGAGGGTGAAAAAAGTTTCAAAAAGTTTTGGAGGATGGCTGAAAAAAAAAACTTGAAAAAGTATGAAACCTTAGAGTTTGGGTGGGGTGGGGTGGGGGGATATTTTTTAAGACTAGAATATATAAGATAGAGAGAAAATTGTTAGTTTTTAAAACTAAGATGAAAAAATAAAATAAAATTTTAGGTTTTTAATATTATTGTTAAAATAATGATTTTATCCATAATCATAACTGAAAATTTTAATAAAAATTTATTAATGAGTGAAATTTTAAATTTTAATAATATGAGGCGTGAGTTCAAAATTATATTATACGTTGGGTGGGAATAAGTTTTTTGGCATATTGAAAATGACAAGACATAAAATATATATGCTCCTCACGTTACGGATCAAGCACGATCTAGCTTTGTCCCACCATTGAAATTTGTGAAAGTAAGGGAGAATTGTGTTGACAGAGACTGCAGAAACAACCCCTTCTATGCCTTCAACCAGCAAGAAGCTAATGTGAGACAAGCAAACTTCACCAATTCAGGATCAAAATATTAAATTAAAAGAGAGTACGTGAATGGTTAAATAGAAACTGGACGATTCTTGTCAGAATGCTGATGATGAAACCAAAGATTCTAACTTATCATCAAATAACAAGCAAGAGGTTAATACGAAACTTATTACGATTGAAAATATGAAATTTATAAATTTTATGTCAAAATCTCATACATAGGATTTTATTTTTGCAACCCTCACAATTGAGAGATAATTAATTATTGATATTGAAAAGTTAAAATCATAAAAAAAATTATTGTTGAGATTGAAATATTCAAAACTATATATATCTCGTACCATAAGTTCATACCTTTCCCCCTCAGATTAATCCAAAATTTCCGGGATTCTTATGATTCTTCTCCTTTGTTTTTTTATGCTTACTATGTGTTAATAAAATTATCTCACATTCTTCATGATGTTCGTGTTCACAAATGTCGACAATGATGCAGCGAGATGCCCATTGCGAAGTTGGTCCCATGCAAACGCACTAGTTACGCACGTTTGTGGCATGCGCTTAATTAGCTAAGTAAATTTCAACCATGGTCAATGCTTTATATTATAATGCAACTGCGATATATTTGAGTCAATTCGAATCTAAATACGGGCTAGTTAGAGTTTGATTTGAATCAATTATGTCAAACTCGAACTAAATTACATTAACTAGCTTTGATTTGATTAGATATATCATCAAAATATCATTAGTGAAAAATAGTATTATCAACAATATAAATAGTATTATCAATAGGATAAATAATATATTAACATAATAAATAATTTTATGGGGAAAATAAATAATATCATTGGATGAGAATTCAAATTAAACTCAAATTGAGCTACCAAAGTAAACAATTAAATCACTATCACATGATGACCCATCAATTAATTTATATTTGTTAGTACCCACCGTTTGTACATGAAAATAAATTTGCGTTGATCTAGTTTGGGCTTAAATCTATATTTAGCTTGAACGAGTTGAATTCAAACTAAAACTCCAGTTCAGTTCAAATTTGAAATTCCACCGATGATTCTTTATCAAAATTCTTCTTTGGCAAATCTTTTTTTTTTCTCCAATCACTTATTATCTTCTTTGATATTACCATTTATTATTTGAGCCGACTCAAACTCATCTTTTTGATTTAAATTGAGTTTAAGTTAACCATTATTCGAATTTAAATTAATTCAAATTTATTTTATACATATGATATTATTCTCACTAAATCATCCTAATAATTTTAGTACGAAAAGGAAATTATCATCATCTTTATGATATGATTATTAGGAAAAAAACTTATATGAAAATCATCGATATAAAATCGTCTTTTAATTTTATACGTTTCGATATTTGATTGAAGTATAAAGCTTGACTCTAATCTTAACACAACCGTGATACTTTCTTATATTGAGAATTTGAGTCTAAAAACATTCAAACCTTCCTAAATATACAGTACTTAAAACTAATATGTAATTACCGTGATTATTTTATGATTACCGACTTGACACTAGAATTAATATGCATCTTTGTGCAAGGGTGACAAGTAAAGGCTAATAAAGTTAAGATTCGTACAAATATTTTTAATTTTACCTAAAGTAGTTGTGCATTTCTAACAAGACTAAGAGAGATCACATTTGATTATGTTTACTGTTCATAAAATGAAACCAATTTGTCATTTTTAAAAGTGGATATGCCCAAAAAGGTAGGGTCAATGTTTGAATCACACCCTCATGTTTTATCAATGTCGTATTATTGGTGATTCATTTTCTTTTTTGATAATTTTTTTTTATTCTTCTCATCTTAGGATACTATTGACTAATAAAGTGAACCATGCTTGATATTGTTCTTACTATTCTGGTCTTAAACAAACCTTTGTTTAGGTTCAATTCGAATTAAATCCACCACAAATCATTTTATTATTATAGTTGAATCTTGGACCTTGCCAATTTGGGCCTCTTACAATATTGGGTCTTTTGGGTTTTGACAAAACCATATTTCAATCTCTGTCATTTATGAGTGGAGGTGATTCAAATTGAGTATAGAGATTGTTTGAGTTCTACTCAAATCTATAATAATTAGTTTGACCTTGTTCAAATTGTTGTACAATGTTATCGATTGGATGAATAATATTATTAGAAAGATAAACAATATCACTAAGGTGATAAACAAATTAAATTTGAATCAAACTATTTATCTGATATTCTAGTGTGGGTTTGTTTTATTCGACCTGGCCCGGACCATATTGAATCCACTCTGTTTGTGGGATCCAAGCATTCCGTTAATGCTCTTTTACTTGGCTATTACTTTGGGCCTCATTAAATTCTATGCCTAGTAATGGCAAGGCCATTTGCAGTTTTTTTAATGTGACTTGTCTATCATGATTTATATAAATTGATTTAATTATTGAGATTTATCCTATTAATAAATAAAAAAATCAATGAACACTTATACACAATCGATAACAATGAACGCTTCATCACCGTCTGATCAGCATCAGTGATGAATGATTGTGGTCTTTTCATCAGAAAATATCGAGAATATCGGGGATCGGACGGTTGCAGAGGGGACAAGACCCTCGATTTAACCACAATTCCCTCAAACACACCCTACAAAGTGTGCCCACGTAAGATAAACGCTGCAACTTTCTTTCTTCCCATACACACGCAACACATCATATCATTTCCCACATCCCCATCACAGCCGTCCGATTCCGCTAACAGTCTCATCAACGACAGGCGTCCCCTGTGCTGTCACCGTTCTTGGACTGGCGCCATTCCCATCCTCGTTATCAGCGGGACCCACCTCATTGTTACTTCCCTCTGTCATCCGGTTATGCCTCTCCACCGCCGGGACGAACCTGACCCATGTTGTGTTCTTCGTGTTGGTCTTCGTCTTCACTGTCGCTTACGTTAATCGTGTTTGATGATCTGAAACTCCAAGTGGTTCCACGGCAGCCCTTGCTCCTCAATCCTAGCCGTTCCTTCAGACTTCATCTCCTCATCGGCGTTCTGAATCTGACTCGATCAGCACCGTGCATTTGTTCATTCAGCAAAGCCAGGATCGTTCTCGTGTTTTCCTGCAATATCGCACTCAGTCAGTCGACTCATTTTCTCGCTCATCCAAAATTCAAAACACAACTCAGAACAATTCTAAAAAGAAATAAAAAAAGTTCTGTGATTTATTGTGAATGTCCACGGAGGTCTCGTGAGTTCTTTTAATGAAGAAATAAATACTGAAAATTTTAAAACCCCACCGCTTGATTACATGATGGAAATGAAGTCAGAAGCCATGGAAGCCGGCGGCGCAGCAACCGAGGAACTGCCTAGTGGAATCAAATGTTGTTTCCTTTAAAAATTTAAGCTTGGAGATTCATGCACGAAAGCTTTTCAAAATCTTGTATGTAGATTGCTTGTAACCCTACATAAACTTTCTTATATACTTTATTACGGTGAGGATGTATTCTTTAAGATCCTTGTCCAAATTGAACACATCTTAAGATATATTTCTTTGTATCAATGACGGTTAATAAAATATTATTAATATGGATTTTTGATCATTGAGTCAAACTAAGTTAAAAATTTATTGTGTTGTGGTTTCTTTTTGTTTTATTTAATTTTGTACTGTAATATATATCAAAATTAATTAACACACACTTCAGGGCCAAAAATGGGCCTATCAAACACTCAATCTCTCAAAGCTTAGAAAAGCCTAATCTTTTATCAAATGAGACAATTAAAAAAGGATTCAAACTAGTCTGATTTAAATTTGAATTCATCTTTAATTTAAACTAATTAAGTTATAATTTGATAGTTTAATTTGAATTTTAATCAGTTATTGGAGTTTTTAAAATTTTTTTTTTTAAAATTCATCCCCTTTTTTTTTTCTTTTAATGTTATTATTCACCATTAGATCGGCTTAAACTTAAGCTCACTATCTTAATTCCCAGCCAAGATCCAATAAGCCATTATTTGAGTCTAAGCTGCTCAAATTCATACCTATTTGACAAGCAAGATATTTTGTTGCCCAAACAGAAAACAAAATTATAGACTTGAATTCTTTCTCACACAGCCAACATGATGCGTTGTTATATTACCTACCAATTCTGAATAAAATACAAATCGTTCCTTCCCTCGAATCACGATTTAACATCCACGTGTCGATAACATGACTCATTTGGAAACCCACCCCCAAAACCCAATATTGCCCTCACAATCTCACGAAACGAAACTATTTAATCAAAGTAGAAAGTCGTCTTCCCACAGTTTCTATTCAGACAGCTTCGGAATATTACAAAACTTTGTGGCCTGTTCATCTATTGTCAGACTTATCATTGTAATCGAGAAACTGAAGAGCCAATGGCTTCACTCTCTCAACTCACTCAATTTCCATGCAAAACCCTTTCTTTATTGCCACCTCATCATCATCTCACTACTGTCAAGCCTTCGATTCTTCCTCTGAACTCGGCCAAGATTTCGCAGAGAATCACTAAGAAGTCGCTGAGCGCAAGGCTGGTGTTCGTTGCTCAGGCAGCGGACGATGACGAGTGGGGTCCCGATAAGGAGGACGAAGGTGCCGACGTGGCTGTGGTAGGGGAGGAGAAGCCCAAAGAAGTGACTGAGATTGATAAATTGAAGAAGGCTTTAATTGATTCGTTCTATGGGACCGATCGTGGGTTGACGGCGACTAGCGAAACGAGGGCCGAGATTGTTGAGCTTATTACACAGCTTGAAGCTAAAAATCCGACTCCCGCACCAACCGAGGCGCTATCTTTGCTTAACGGCAAATGGATTCTTGCGTAAGTGTTTGTTTTGCTGTTTGGTTCGTGGGAAAATTACCAGGAAGTGATTGAATTTGGGAGTTTAAAAATTGGGTATTTTTGTGGTTTGTTAGTGCTTGAGCTGATTTGAATCTTTGATTTATTTAGAATGATATATCATATAATCTTTGATAGCTCCAATCCAACGATTGAGTGCGAGTTTGAGTCAGTTTAGATTGAATAGAACTTATATTGTTTTTGAGTCTAATATGAGGCGTGAACTTGAGTTATAAATTCGTGCCGAGTTTCAAGTTTCGAGGTGAGAGACTGAGTCAAACTCAAACTATCATTAACTTTGATTCAATAAGCTCAAACTGCCTCATGTTTTATTTGAATTCAACCCTCTCTAAGAAACTGACTTTGGATCATGCGTGGCCATACAGGTACACATCATTTTCTGGTTTGTTCCCCTTATTGTCAAGGGGTTCATTGCCATTAGCGAGAGTGGAAGAGATATCACAGACAATTGACTCAGAGAGCTTCACCGTCCAGAACTCTATCCGTTTTTCAGGGCCATTGGCTACAACTTCCATTAGTACCAGTGCCAAATATGAAGTCCGAAGTCCCAAGCGTGTACAGGTTTAGCCTTTTCCATTTCTAAATGCATTTAAGATTTGTAGGTTCGGATTGATCTCTAATTGGCCATTTCATTTCCCTCTGTTTAGATCAAATTTGAAGAAGGCATAATCGGGACTCCTCAGATAACAGACTCTATAGTTTTACCAGATAATGCTGAATTTCTGGGACAAAAGATCGACCTTTCCCCATTGAAAGGCTTGTTCACTTCTGTCCAAGACACAGCTTCATCTGTTGCAAGGACCATTTCTAGCCAACCACCATTGAAATTCCCAATCTCAAACAACAATGTGCAATCTTGGTTACTAACAACATACCTCGATGAAGAGCTTCGGATTTCGAAGGGAGATGCTGGCAGTGTGTTTGTGTTCATCAAGGAAGGAAGCTCTCTCTTGATGCCATGAACCTGCCTAATATGCTTGCTTATATTATTATAATTTTGTGGTTCCCGTATATGTATGCCAATCTTCTTCTCTTGGATTTGTGAAATAATAATGACTCAGAAACATGATCGTTTGATTTGGTACTGTGAATTAATTTTTCAGTCGGAGAATAGAAATTGGAATATATATATATATATTATACCAAAACAGAGTAAATCAGTAAAATACTCTTATTTGACACAGACAGGTGACTTGGCTACAATAAACAATAGCAACAAAAAAGTTGTACTTATTTGTAATATCCATTGCATCAGAGACATGTCACCCTCCTCCGTTTAGGCTTCCTTCAAGCAACTGATATAAATCCCTCAGACTGGGAGCTTAGGCTCATTATCATTAACATTCCTTTTAGACAATTGACCATCTTTCCTATTCTGCTCCGTATGCGATTCGGTTTTTTTAGGAGCTGCTTGGTATGCAATAGAACCCTGTCTGGAAGCTGGCTTCTGAGGCGGTGGAGGCTTCTTTGTAACACACCGATTCTTATACAGTCTTCGATAAAACTTGAGTAAAGTTTTCTCAAATGCAGCATACATAGGAAAATTCATGAGTGCAAATATGCTAACTGGAAAAAATGCAGCAGTATAAATGAGAGTGGTGGTCCAATGTGGTTTTTCCGAACGAATTATGAGCAATAATGTTGCGGCGAATGCAATCATTGTTGTAGCCAACGAAATGAAGAGCAAGGAGAAGCCTATTGTGAGTTTTCTAGGGAGTTCAAGGAGGAATTCATCATACGTATAAGGCGATGTGAGGACGGACAAGAACATTACAACAGAGGTCAAGGAGCAGGCTAAAGCAATAACATCCATGATTGTGAATACTAGGAAGAGAGTGCTGTTGAGGAAAATTGGATACCCCTTTTCATTAGAACCTCCAGGCACAGTGTAGGCAGCTGCGAAGACCACTGTAGCAACGAGAACAGCCACTGCAGAGCAAGACTCAGAAGTATCTTTTGTCCATTGCTGTGCTTTCCCGAGTAGTTCATTGTGCTTCATATTGAATAGCTCTTCGCAAGTCTTGTTATGCATCTTATCCCGCAACATGGCGAATTGGGAGGGCGTGATCTTCTCTACACGCTGCATATATTGAAACATAACTTACATAAGAGCACATTTATTAGGTAAAAATCCTGTAGGAGAAAGAGCAAGTGGGCTTACTTTGTACCACTTTATCTCTTGTTGGAGTTGGTATACAGGTCCTGCTCGGTGAATCTTCGTAGTCTCTGGCTCCATGTCTGCAGCATGGTGTAAAATGGTGTAGCCATATTTGTCAACCTTTCGGACTATCCATGTCATCGGTATTTTCATATTTTTCACATGATTAAAGATGTCATATCGACGGTGCTTAATTGCCACATGCAATATGTTCTGACCCAGATCATTTTTATGTTCAACTAGCTGGGGACATACTTCTAGTATCCTGGTCACAATCTCTACTATTCCATTTTCAGTCGCCAGCAGTAATGGGATTGGCTTATAATCTCCTGCAACTGGGATAGCAACTTTTATAGACTGGTCTTCATCAAATTGAAACCCTGGGGCCACTTGCATATTAATGGTTTCGTCCCAAGAAGAATCTTTACCTATCAGTCTCTCCGCTAGTTTCAGAGCAAGTTTATGCCTTCTCTTTTCTTCCAAGATGTTTCTCCTTACTAGTGCACAGATCTTTCCCAGTAATATAAGCCACCCTATTCATTATCAGGACAAAAAAGGTGATCAATGAGCGATAGTGGTGAAGAGAATATCATTTATACAGAATATCGAACAAAAGAAGATTTTTATCCGTACCTTTGGAAATTTTGGTAGTAGCTTTTTCATCACCTGCATCATCACCGATTGGAAGGCCTGTAAATTTTAGGAATTAATCAATAAGATGCATATAAAAGGTCGTCTTAACATATCCTTATGCATTCATTATCTTTAATAGAATTATAGAAAGGTGGAAAATATACTTACAGATATATGCGACTCTGTGGATCCATGTGCCCCATCGATATCCACTTTCAAAAGCTGAGGGCATGGTTGCAAGTAGGTGAAGAGAGGTCCAGCCATTTTGGTCCTTCAGTGTTGCTAACGATTCATCCAGATTCAGTAAATATAGAGCCGTTTCTGAGAAATTTTTACAAGAACTTAGCACGTCAAATATCTGTTGAATACATATTTCATTTCAAAGCAAAAGTAAAGAAGCTAGGTGGGTAGAGACAGAGACCAAAATAGTGCCCTGAGATGGCAACGTGCAGAATGGAGAGACCAGGCACTTCTTTGAATGTTTCTTTTTGGGTGGCACCAGGCTTGGATTCTAGTATTATCTTACCCTGGATGGCAGCAGACAGCTGATTGGAGGCATCAGGTTTGGGCTTTAATACTATTTCACCCTGGATGGCACCAGACAACTGATTGGAGGCATCAAGTTTGGGCTCTAATATTATTTCACCCTGGATGGCACTAGACAGCTGATTGGAGGCATCAGATTCGAGCTTTACATGGGTCAAGCCAATGTTTTGGCAGTGAATGCCTTTGAGCTTTGAATAATTTTCTTCTTTCCTTTCTCCTTTTTGGTATATAAATCTGGTCTTAGTTTCTACTGATTTTGGAGCTAAAAACTCCACCACGTTTGTTTTCCCAAATGCAGCAGCAACAAAAATCGGGGTTTCGCCTTTCATATTCACAACCTCAAGGAACTCATTCTCGTATTCATCTTCATTATTTTCTTCATGGAGGAGTTTTCGATGATGATTGACCAAGGCCTCTGCGGCCTTCAGGTTCCCGATGGCTGCAGCGTCATGAAGAGGTGTGTTCCCGTAAGCATTCTTTTCTAAATAGCCGTACATCATCATCACAGAATCGCTATCGGGAATATGAATATCAAGTAAAGATTGAAGCGGTTCATTACTTTGGCTAAACACTGCTAAGTGAAATGCATTGCACCTGTTAGCTGTTACAGGAAATAAAAGCAAACTAACATTTTTCGTGTAGAAATCCTTCAGAGATTCCCAATCGTCCTTCAGAGCTGCTCGATAAGGCTCGTACAAATCAATTTCACTGCCCGTCTCGTCTCCTCGGTTCATTTTCTTCCTGCAGGTGGAGAAAAATAATAATAATAATGAAAGGTTGGTTGAGCTTAAAAAAATGGCTTCAAATTTTGTCTTAAAAAAAAAATAGTATTGTATCCTATGTTAATAAAACTTTAGCAAAATTAAGTATTTAATAGAGTGTTCAAATAATTTATTATTGTATGATTTAGTGTTATTTTATTTTTAATTTAAAATTATTTAATTACATGATAAATCAATTAGAATTAAAACTAAGTGTAAATAATTTTATTATAATATTTATGTGTATTGACCTATTACTTTTTTTAATTGAAATTATTCAAATCTCAAATTTTTCTTTAAAATAAATCAAATTTTCAGATTTTTTTATTAAAATAATTAAATTTTCAATATTTTTTTATTAAAAGTATTAAACAAGAATAATTATTATTATTTGTTTTGTTTTGTTTTAAAAGCAATGTTATTAATTTTGTACTAAAAAATAATGAATATTTAGTCATTTCAATAATAAAATATAAAAGTTTGATAATTTAAACAACAGAACCAGAGAGTTTAATCATTTCAATTAGGGCTGGATTCGAGTCGAGTCGAGCTCGGCTCGCAGCCAGTTCGGGCTTGGTTTGGTTTTTTAATGGCCGGCTTGAGTTCGGCTCGAGCTTGACTCGAGCCGAATTCAGCTCGTTTCGAGTTCGACTCGTTTTCACTCAGCGCGGTTCGACTCATTTTTCATATCAAAACGGTACCATTTTGTATATATATATGGATCAAAACGACATTATTTTGTATAAAAAATTTTTAAAAAAATATACCGAGCCAATCTGAGCCAGCTCAAGCTCGATCGAGCCGAGCAGAGTCTGGCTCATTTCCGGCTCGAACCGAGCCGAGCCGAGCTCGAGCTCGAGCTAGCTCGGCTCGAGTCCAACCCTAATTTCAATACAAAAAATAAATTTTAATATATTAATATAGAAGTAATATTATCCTATAGATATACAATAAATTAGATGGGACAATGAGGTCGTCACCCTTGCTCATCTACCTATGCATGCTTGAATGTTTTAATGTTCGATTTTATATATATATATATATATATATATATATATATATATATATATATATATATATATATATATATATATATTTATTTATTTATTTATTTATTTATATCAAGACTAAACCTTTTTAAGGAACCAAATTATCATATTTTGTTAAATAAAAAGATTAAACTTTTCTTTTTAATTTAAATAACAAAACTTTCAAATTTTTATATGGAGAAACCCAAACTCTTAGATTTTTTCATCGAAGTGACTAAAATATCATTATTTCTTATAAAATATATCAAACTAATTATTTTACTTCCAAAACAAAATAAAACAAATAATATTAATTGTGTTTGATCAGTATATTTAATATGAAATACAAAAAGTTTAATTTCTTTTATAAAAGGTTTGAAAGTTGAATATTTTTAATAGGAAAACATAAGAGTTTAATTATTTATTTTAACAGAAAAAATAAAATTTGATATATTCAAAAAAAGAATTAGTAATATATTAACAATTTATAAATATGAATACCTGTAAATGCTCTTATGGGTGAAATACTTGACGAGCTAGAAAAAGATCTTAATCAAACTTATAATTAAAGAGAAAGAAAAAACTATGTGTTGTGTTCTCCGAAATATGATGTGCTATGTGTTTGTGTGCCTTATATATAGAGAGTGGTTTAATCCTTCTAAATGAAGATTAAGTAGATATTGCTAAAGCTCATTGGCACTAGTACTAAGAATATAATAAATATAAATTTCATTCTTATTCTACCACGATAAAAATGTAATAAAGATAAAAGGTGATTGACAATTTATAATTGAACAAATTAAAAATAAATAGTTATTCAGATTTACTCAAAATTGATTTATATTATAATATCTTAAAACAAATCTCATATCAGTAAATCGTAAAAAAGATATTAAGTATGTATGAACATTTTACATTATTTAAGAATACTAATACAAAATTAGTTTAATAATTTGTGAGCTTCTAAATCGTCAAAATGTTTTTTTAATTACAAAGATCAAAAACAAAATATGATAGATTGAATACTTAAAATGAATAATACCTTAATAGTAGATTGATCTATTAGAACATTATGTTAGAAATGATATCAAAACTAATTCGCTTATGCTTTTGGTTGCTTGATTGTCAATCCCAACAATAATTATTAGAATAAAGAAAAAATACAGCTAAACGGCACATATTTATGCTCACTTTATTTCCAAGATGTTACTCCTTACTAGTGCACAGATTTTTTCCAGTAACATGAGCCACCCTTTAGGAGAAAAAACTGTGCTCAATGAGCGATGGCGATGAAGAGAATATATTTAACCAAGCATAGTATCCAGGTATCTATTACCTTTGGAAATTTTTGAACAAGTGGCTTTATCATTGCTTGTGGAACATGCAAATCAAACAAGATGTGGCATTTTGATTATCACCGTTTGAGAAGCGTGCAATCAAACAACTAGTGACATTTTGATTATCACCCTTCGGAAGGCCTGGAAGCATGGTTATTAGTATCCCTGAGTATTAGTACAATACTGTGATGTATAGTATGAGATAATGTATATTATTAATACGAATTGATATATTATTTTACAAAAATGATAACATGGTAGCGTGAATAAAAAATTTTAAATTTTCAATAGTGTTTATAATATTTTTCATAATAATGATATACTGAGTATAATTTGTTATTGTTTTTTATTTTATTTAAAAAACATATATAAAAAATTAGACATTTGGTATATAATACGATACGTAATTTGACTATAATGCTTATAAGTTTTAAGAATACGATACAAAATTTGACTATCACGTCTTTAAGTTTTCAGAATTAATAAGATGTACACAAAAGGTTTTCTGTTAGTTAAAAAATAAGTTTACAAGTCTGTTCTATTATCACGATATTCTTCACTTTAGATACACACAATGGATAGCAATTTTATTTTTTATTTTACAATCCAAATCATATGTTGACCGTTTAGAAGCGTATAAATTATTTAATCAATCTTGTCTTAAACTCTATAGTGATATAAGTTATTTATGATATGAGATTTGTTTAAAGGTTTATATTTTTCCTGATAATTTTGGCTACCCTATTTGTGTCGAGGGGAGAAAAAAAGCAAATCCTTATGATAACAAACAGAAATTTTTATCTATTACCTTTAGAAATATTTGAAGAAAGTAGATTTTTCATTATCTACATCAAGATCGATTGAGTTCATTTGAAGGCTTGTAAGTTTTACGAATTAATCAATTAAATGTATACAAAAGGTCTTTTTAGCATATCCCTATGCATGCATTATCTTTAATAGAATTATAGAAAGGTGGAAAATATACTTACAGAAATATAAGACTTCGTGTATCCGTGTGCCCCATCGATATCCACTTTCGAAAGCTGAGGGTATGGTTGCTAGTAGGTGCTAGTAGGTGAGGAGAGGTCCAGTCATTTAGGTCCTTGGGTGTTGCTAACGATTCATCCTTCTTCAGTAAATATATAGAGCCGTTTCTGTGAAAATTTGAAAAGAACTTAGCACATCAAATATCAGTTGAATATGTCAATTCAAAGCAAAAGTAAAGAAGCTAGGTGGGCAGAGACGGAGAGCAACATGGTGTCCTGTGACGGTAACGTGCAGAATGGAGGCATCAGGCTTTTCTTTCGGCCAGGCTTGGGCTCTAATATTTTTTTTACCCCGGCTGGCACCAGACAACTTATTGGAGGCATCAGTTTTGGGCTCTAATATTATTTCACCCTGGGTGGCAGTAGACGGCTAATTGGAGGCATCAGGTTTGGGCTTTAATAATATTTCACCCTGGATGGCACCAGATAGCTGATTGAAGGCATCAGGTTTGGGCTCTACATTGATAAAGCCTATGTCTTGGCGGTGAATGTCTTTAATCTTAAAATATTCTTCTTCTCTCCTTTCCCCTTGGAATATAAATTGCTTTTAGGTTTCTAATGATTTTGAAGCTAAAAACTTCAACACTACTATTCTCCCAAATGCAACAGCAATAAAAAGCTGGGTTTCGCCTTTCATATTCTCAGCCTCCAGGAACTCATCCTCTTTTTGATCTTTAATATTTTCTTCTGGGAAGAGCTGACTACTAAGATTGACCAAGGCCACTACGGCCTCCAGGTTCCCATTGGCTGCAGCCTCATGAAGAGTTGTGTTCCCGTCGCATTTTCTAAATAGCCATACCTTATCATATAATCTTCTTTGGAAATATTAAGTAGATTGAAGCGATTCTTTTTATTTCTTGCTGAGCACTGCCAATTGAAATGGATTGTCCCTGAAGGCCGCCACAGGATATGACAGCAAACTTTTATGTTTCTGGTACAAGTCCATCAGAGATTCCCAATCATGTTCAGGGCTGCCCTATAAGGCTCGTAAAAATCAATTTTACCGCCCATCTTGACTCAGTTCAAAAGCTTTTTATTTTTTGGTAAGTTATAAAAATGAAAACCTGGTTGAGATTAAAAAATTTCATCAAAATTTGTCTTAGACACAACAAAGAATCAGCCACTACCCGTGCCCACCTCTTGAGTGCTTTAATGTTTGAAAAGAAAGAGTATACTAATGCGCACCCTTTTAATAAATTTGTTAGGATGTGATTGGGTAATATTTTATCTTTAATTTAAAATTATCAAATCGTATAATTATACATAAATTAAATATTAATTAGATATTCAAAATTAAGTGTATATAATTTTATTGTAATATTTTGAGGTATCAACCTATCACCTTTTTTAATTGAAATAACTCAAATTTTTTTATTAAATAATCTAAACTTTCAAATTTTTTTATTAAAATAACTAAACTGTTAGTATATCTTATTAAAGAAAACAAACAAATGCAATTAGTATTATTTATTTTGTTTTGTTTTGGAAGTAAAATGATTAGTTTGATATCTTAAATAGAAAATAGAAAAAGTCTAGTCTTGTTAATAAAAAAAAATAAAAGTTTAATTATTTAAATAAAAAAATTTGAAAGTTTAGTCATTTTAATAAAAAAAAACATACATTAGTTTATTATTATTGGATACGTCTAAATGGTGTTATCCTATAAATATATAAGAAGTTTGAATGTATCAAACTAATTACCTTGCTTTTGAAACAAAACAAAACAAATAATATTAATTGTGTATGTTTCATATCTTCAATAAAAATTATTGAAATTTTGGTCTATTCTATAGAAAAATATTTGAAAATTCGATTCTTGCAATAAAAAATATGAGAGTTTAGTTTCTTTAAGAAAAAAATAAAATTTGATATAGTTTAATATATTCATAAAAAAGAATTAAAAAAAATATATTAACAATTTGCAAATATGAGTACATCAAAGTGGAGAGTTTTGCAACCTCACTTGAATGCTCTTATGGTTGAAGTTCTTCACTTGTTAGAGAAAGATCTTAATCAAAGTTATAGTGAAGAGAATAACAACTATGTCTTGTGTTCTATGAAATCTGACAAACTATATGTTGTGTGCTTTTATATGTAGGGATTGGTTATATTCTTGTACACGAAGATGGATAAGTATCATTGTTTTGCTTAAATAATTGATAAAGGCATAAAGCTCATTCATACTAATGGTAAGATTATAATAAAGATAAAATTCATTCTCATTTTACCATGATGAAAGTATAATAAAGATAAAAAAATGATTAATAACTTATAATATAATAAATTAGAAATAAATAGTTATGTAGATTTATCCAAAATTGGGTATTGTTATAACATTTCAAGATAAATTTTATATTGTCAAAACACAAGATACATGTTAAGTATGTATAACCATCCCACATTGTTTTGAGATACTAAGACAATATTGGCTTGATAGTTCATGAGTTCTTAAACCATCGAAACATGTTTTAAGTTGTAAAAATTAAAAGCTAAACTGTGATAGATTATATGCTTAAAACATATAATATTTTGATTGTGAACTGGTCAATATGCTTAGTCTCTGATAAAGATAAATTTAAACAACACATATTCATTGAGGAAGACATTATAACTTATTCTTCGTGTTTGTGAGCCAATGAACACAAATGTATAAGTAAGGGTGATGAATCACTTCAACAAAAATAATATTTATTAACTTTTTTTGAAACTACTAAAAAATATGAGAAATAAAAATAATAATAACTTATTATAATATTTATAATAATTACCGACATAAATTAACAAAAATTCAAAACTTATTTTGGCATTTATAGTAATTGGTACTATAAAATTAATTTCTTATTATATTAATTTATAAATGATATATTAACATATATTTCTACATTTTATATCATTATTATTCAATTATAGAAATAGCATCTTAATTTAATTTATCAAGAGAAATTGTTTTTAGGTGAAAATTATTGCTTTATTGATTTTTCAAGAACAATTACTTTAAGGGAGAAAAAATTTTGCTTCAAGAAGAGCACAGTTTGATTTACTATTATTAATCAGGTAATTTATTCCATTGGAAATGATATTTTGTCATGATTTTTTCTGTTATTTAAAATTATGTTTATTATCCTTTTTAATCTTGGATTAATGTTGTTGTGGTTTTGTAGGATTTTTTTATACTGATTTTTGTTTTTTACACATTAAATCAAACATGAATTGATTTTCTTGCATATATCACTGGTTTAATTGCAATTCTTTTTATTTTTATTTTTGGTGATTTTTTGTTTGATCTTGATTAGTCTTTTCGTTTTTTTAATTTTGCGGTAGATCTTAGCCTCAATGTTTTTATGATTGTTACACATTTTAATATGTTTGATACTGTTATATATATATATATATAGAGAGAGAGAGAGAGAGAGAGAGAGAGAGATGGTTTATTTTTTATTTTGAATTTTTGGGGTTATAGCATGAATTGATTTGTTTAATTATTTTCTTCTATTATCTATAGATATTTATTTATTTTAATTAGATTACATTATAAACAATATTATTTTTGAGATTTACTAACAATGGTAAATGTTAATATAAATTATATTTAAGAAATAAAAAACAATTAACTTTCATGACAATTCTAAATAGGCTAAACGGCTAGTGCCCACCCAAGGTTTGTTGAAATGACAAATTCCTATCCACTAAGTTTGAAAAATCCAAATACCCACCCATCATCCATTTTTTTGTAGTCTTTCCAATTAACTTTAAGTAAATGAAATATTTGCCCTTATTAATTTAATAAACAAATTCCTGTTGCATAATGTGGATTTTCCCACCACATGGGAAGAAAAAGGAAAAATTTTGGGTGTGAATGCATTAAATTGATGGTGAGCTACATCATTGCCTTCGTGGAAATTTGTTTTGTATTTAACCATTTTCTTTGACTAATGGGGCAGCCAAATGTCTATAAATACCTCTCCCTTCACTCTTCATGTAACACAATTTTTATTCTTCTTCTCTTCATCCGGAAAAAGGCAATATATAATCTCTTTCTCTCCTCTCAATTTGCATACACGCCTTTCTCTTCCATTTCAATCTATATCTCAAATTTTCTTTCTCATCTAGTTCTTTTCATTATATTTATAACAATTCCAATAATTTAATATATATTAAATTACATATTATTTTAATTTATTTATGATGACTGTCCGCCGCATCTCTCTCTTTTTATTTACATTTTGACATGAAATGCAATTTATTTTCTTTTCGATAATAGCATATCGAAATTGCTAGGATGCTGGATTGTGCACGATTATCTCTATTTCTATTTTTATTTACACTTTCCTTCTAGAAGCACAATCTACCCAGAAAAATTGCAGGTGAGTCTTCAACAGGGTGTCACTAATCAAGTGCCCCCGTTCTTGGTTCAATGCTTATGAAGACACCAAATCCTTGTAGATTTCCATAACTTCCAATTCTAAAATTTTGGTATTCCTAAAAGGAAAACCCCCTAATAAAAATAAGACTTATATTATGCATATAATAATGGTTTATATTATGGTATTCTAAAATTTGCCCCATTCTTTAGGCATACAATAATGACAACAATTAACAAATATAGAAAGTTTAGTTTATCCTGAAGACTTTCGCCATTTTGAGCAATTTTCACCGTTCTAAAGACGACGTTGTAACCCAAAACCGCCAAGAGCTCATACATCCCTCCATCCGCAGTTGCCATTGAGTCATCTATAAGTCATAATATTACATTCAAGCGAAAATGATTAACCATCGAACTGTTATTCATATAAATTATAATTACATTAAGAAGAAACAACTGAATATTAAACTATTATATTCATAATATAAATCATTATTATTAATAATTAATTTAACTTAAAAGTTAATGGAAAAGGCTAATAAAAATGGATAATAGGTAAGTATTTAAATTTTCTAGACTTAATATGTGAAACTTGTTATTTCAATGGACCTTTGGTGAGAAATAGTCTTTTAGCCTTTTAAATATCATAAATAATAGTCATTATATTGTATAATTTTTAGTGACAACTATTTTGTGTTTATTGGCGGGAAATTAATTAAAATAGACAGTCGGTTTGTCATGTAAACTTTTTTCGGCAGCAATTCTAACTTTTTATCTTTTTAAGCAAATTATACTTTTTATTCCAAAAATACCCCTTATTTAATTTCTTAGCGTTTACCGTAGGTTTTTACCAATTAATTGCTTATATTTCAGACGAAAATACAAACAGGTGCGTGAAAATACAAATAGGTGCGTGAAAATGTAAAATGGTGCATGAAAATGTAAAGGGGTGCGTGAAAACACAAACGAGTACGTGAAAATACAAAACAAGTACGTAAAAATATAAACGGGTGCATAAAAATACAAACGGGTGCGTGCAAATGTGAAGGGGTGCGTAAAAATACAAACGGGTACGTGAAAATACAAAACGAGTGCTTAAAAATATAAACGAGTTTGTGAAAATGTAAAAGGATGCGTAAAAATACAAACGGGTGCTTGAAAATGTGAAAAGGTACGTAAAAATACAAACAAGTGCGTGAAAATATGAAGGGGTATGTAAAAATACAAACGGGTGCGTAAAAATACAAACAGATGCGTGAAAATACAAACGAATGCGTAAAATAGAAAATGGGTGTGAGAATTATAAAAAGGTGTGAAAAATATAAAAGGGGTGCGAAAGAAACAACATAGGTGCGAGGGGCAGGGGATCTCCTGCACCCCTTTATAATTATAAAAGGGGTGCGGGAGCCTTTATAATATATATTAATATATATTATAACTCTCACACCCTTTTTATAATTTCTCCGCACCTCTTTTATAATTCTTGCACCCTTTTTATATTTTACGTACTCATTTATATTTTCACGCACCCCTTCATATTTTCACGTACCCGTTTGTATTTTTACATACTCATTTTGTGTTCGTTATTTTCGTGCACCTCTTTTATAATTCTCGCACCCTTTCAAAAATTTTCGCACCCTTCCACACACTCGCAATGCTTGCCTCACCCTTTCACACACCTACACCCATTCCTGCACCTGTTTTCAGATTCCCACACCCCTTTCCAAAATCCCACACCCACGCCCCTTCCCGCACCCCTTTCAGAATTCTCGCACCCTTCCAGCACCCCTTAACACTTTCTCGCACCCCTTTTGAGAAAACATACCGTTTATATCCATTATTTTCCTTATATATCAATCAATTATAAATTTAATTATTTTATAAATTTATAGATTTTATTCATAGATTTTATTTTGTTTTTCAATTTTATTCATAGATTTACATTTTCAATCTGTAGATTTTATTCAATCTAATCTTAATGCGTATAGTGAAACGTAAGTAATTAATCGGCAAAATACTATAGTAAACGTTGAGAAATTAAATGAGGGTATTTTTAGAATGAAAAATTCAATTTGCTTAAAAAGGTAAAACGTATGAATTGTTGTCGAAAAATGTTTAAGTGGGAAAACGACTACTTATTTTAATTAATATCTCGTTTATAGGCATTTGTTTATGCGCCAGTAAAAATAATGACAACATTAATAAATACCATTAAAATTTGTAATTCAAACGAGCTAGTGAAAATTCCGAAATTCCTATTTTAAACTAAGGTGACATGGGTATTTCAAATTTTTAGTGAAAATTGGATATTTTTGTGGATTGCTAGTGCTCAAATTGATTTGAATGTTTGATTTATTTAGAATGATATATCATATAATCTTTCATAGCTCCAATCCAATTGTTGAGTTTGAGTTTGATTTAGTTTAGATTGAGTCGAACTTATATTATATTGTTATTAGGCTAATATGAGACATGAATTTAAGTCGTGAATTTATGTTGAGTTTCAAGTTTCATACTGAGAGATCATACCAAACTTAAATTATCATTAACTTTGGTTTGATAAACAAAAACTATCTTATATTTCATTTGAATTTAACTTGAGTTCAGGCTTGATTTAGATTGAATTTAGCCCTATCTAAGAAACTAACTTTGGATTATGTTTACGTGTAGCCATATAGGTACACATCATTTTCTTGTTTGTTCCCCTTATTGTCAAGGGGTTCATCGCAGTTACGAGAGTGGAAGAGATATCACAGACAATTGACCCACAGAGCTTCACCGTTCAGAACTCTATCCGTTTTTCTGGGCCATTGGCTACAACTCCCATTAGTAGCCAAATATGAAGTCCGAAGTCCCAAGCATGTCCAGGTTTGGTCTTTTCCATCTCTGAATGCATTTGAGAATTGTAGGCTCGGATTCTTCTCTAATTGGCCATTTCATTTCTCTCTGTTTAGATCAAGTTTGAAGAAGGCATCAGTGGGACTCCTCAGATAACAGACTCCATAGTTTTACAGACAACATCGAATCTCTGGGACAATAGATCGACCTTTCCCCAATGAAATGCTTGTTCATTTCAGCCCAAGACACAGCTTCATCTGTTGCAAGGACCATTTCTAGCCAACCACCATTGAAATTCCCAATCTTAAACAGCAATGCTCAGTCTTGGTTAGTAACGACATACCTCAATGAAGAGCTTCGTATTTCGAGGGGAGATGCTGGCAGTGTGTTTGAGCTCGTCAAGGAAGGAAGCTCTCTATTGACGCCATGAACTCAAATTATTATAATTTTCTGGTTCTCTTGGATGTATACCAATCTTCTTCTCTGGGATTCGTGGAATAAAACATGGGTTTGAGTGACTCATAAACATAATTGTATGTTTTGGTACGGCTAATTAATTATTCAATTGGAGAAGAGAAATTGAATATATATGAAGAAATTATACAAGACTCTAATATTGAATTCAATAAAAATCTCAGGATAGGAATAAATATATGGAGACAATTGGTACTTAGAAAATAAGAATCTTACTGAAATAAGCTAAAAATACACCAAATGTTTACAATTTATAAACTCAACATGACTCTTAAAAAACACCCACTACTTGCATATAGAACAGGGTAAAATGCTCTCTCTTAATTGACACCTAACTCAGTGAAACCCAATATAACGAAAACAGATTTAGACTTATTATCAATAAACAAGAACGGCACATAAGTTAATATCTCAGAGACTTATCAGCATCAACTTAAATACATCTCACAGACTGGGAGCTCAGATTTATTATCATTAACTTTCTTCTTAGACATTTGACCGTCGTCCTGAAGCTGCTCCGTATGCGACTGGATTATTAGGAGCTGGTTGATCTACATTGGAACCTGGCTTCTTAAGCAGTGAAGGCTTTGTGAGACACCGACTCTTAGACAATCTAGGATACAACTTGAACAAAGTTTTCTGAAATGCAGCATACATAGGAAAATTCATGAGTGCAAATATGCTGACAGGGAAAAATGCAGCAGTGTAAATGAGAGTAGTGGTCCAATGTGGCTTTTCTAAACGAATCGTGAGCAATAATGAAGCTGAGAATGCAATCATTGTTGTAGCCAACGAAATGAAGAGCAAGGAGAAGCCTATTGTGAGTTTTCTAGGCAGTTCAAAGAGGAATTCATCATACGTATAAGGCGATGTCAGTGCAGATAAGAACATTACAACGGAGGTCAAGGAGCAGGCCAAAGCAATAACGTCCATGACTGCAACAAGCAAGAAGAGACTGCTGTTCAGGAAAATTGGATACCCTTTCTCATTGGAACCTCCAGGTACAGTGTAGGCAGCCGCGAAGACCACTGTAGCAGCGAGACCAGCCACTGCAGAACAAGACTGGGAAGTTTCTTTTGTCCATTCTCGTGCTTTCCCTAGTAGTTCATTATGCTTCATATTGAATAGCTCCTCGCAAGTCTTGTGTTCCTTCTTGTCAAGCAACATGGCGTAGTAGGTGGGCGTGACCTTCTCTACACGCTGTATATATGGAAACTTAACTTATATATAAGCACATTTATGAAATAAAAAAATCTTGTAGGAGATTGAGGACGGGGGGCTTACTTTGTACCACTTTATCTCTTCCTGGAGTTGGTACACAGGTCCTGCTGGATGAATCTTTGTAGTTTCTGGCTCCATGTCTGCGGCATGGTGTAAAATGGTGTAGCCATTTTTGTCAACCGTTCGGACTAACCTTTTCATTGGTATTTTCGTATTTATCACACTATTGAAGATGTCATATTGACGGTGCTTGATTGCCACATGCAAAATATTCTGACCCACATCATTTATATGCTCAGCTAGCTGGGGACATTCATCTAGAATCTTGTTCACAATCTCTACTATTCCTCTTTCAGTCGCCAGCAATAACGGGATTGGCTTATAATCTCCAGAAGACTGGTCTTCTTCAATTTCAGATGGGGCCACTTGACTATTAATGGTTTCGTCCCAAGAAGAATCATTTTTTATCAGTCTCTCCGCTAGACAGAAAGCTAGTTTATGCTTTCTCTTTTCTTTCAAGATGTTACTCCCTACTAGTTCACATATTTTCCCCACTAATGTAAGCCACCCTATTCATGTTTAGGTGAAAAAAGGTGCTGCATGAGCGATAGTGATGAAGAGAATATTCTCAACTGAACATAAGAAAATTTTTATTTATCACCTTTGGAAATTTTTGAAGAAGTACCTTTATCACTGCTTGAGGAGCGTGCAATCAGACAACTTGTGGCATTTTGATTATCACCATTCGAAAGGCCTGTAAACATAGTTGTTAGTATCTTATAATATACGATATATATAAAAAATAATATGTATATTAAGATGTATTAAATTAGTACAATATAATTGACATATCAAACGATACATATTATTGATATAGATCTATACATCATTTTACATAAATTATGATATGGTAGGGGTGAATATAAAATTTTTAAATTTTTGAGAGTATTAATAATATTTTCCAAGATAATGCGATAGTTAGAATTTTTATATTATTAATAAAAACATATGAAAAATTATGCATTCAATCCACAATATAATATGCAATTTAACTTCAATGTCTGTAAGTTTTAGGAAGACAATACATGATTGGATGACCATGTTTGTAAGTTTTAGGAATTAATAATATGTACACAAAAGGCTTTTTATTAGTTAGAAAGCAAGTTTACAAGTTTAATCTATTATCAATATGTTTTCCATTTTAAATACTAAAGTCTATGACGATTTTATTTTTAGATTTTGTAACCCAAATCATATGTTGACTATTTACAAGCTTATAAACTATTTAACTAATTTATTTAAAATTCCCCTGAGACGTAAACTATTTACATTAGTTACCCTATTCATGTCAAGTGGGAAAAAAAAAAATTAAAGCAAATGCTTATTATTACATAGGAAAACTTTTATCTATTACCTTCAGAAATATTTGAAGAAGTAGCTTTTTCATTATCTATATCAAGATCGATTGGACTCATTGAAAGACCTGTAAGTATTAGGAATGAATAAATAAGATGTATACAAAAGGTTCTTTTAACATATCCTTATGCATACATTATCTTTAATAGAATTAAAGAAAGGTGGAAAATATACTTACAGAAATATAAGACCCTGTGGATCCATGTGCCCCATCGATATCCACTTTCGAAAGCTGCGGGCATGGTTGCTAGTAGGTGAAGAGAGGTCCAGCCCTTTAGGTCCCTGACCGTTGCTAACGATTCATCCTGATTCAGTAGATATAGAGCCGTTTCTGAGAAAATTTGAAAAGAACTTAGCACATCAGATATTAGTTGAATATGCCAATTCAAAGCAAAATTTAAGAAGCTAGGTGGGCAGAGACAGAGACCAAAATGGTGTCCTGCGATGGCAACGTGCAGAATGGAGGCATCAGGGCCTCTTTTTTGGCTAGGCTTGGGCTCTAATATTATTTTACCCCGGATGGCACCAAACGGCTGATTGGGGGCATCAGGTTTGGCCTCTAACATTATTTCACCCCGGATGGCACTGGACAGCTGAGTGGAGACATCAGGTTCTTTCTTGGATGTTTCTTTTTGGGTTGCGCCAGGCTTGGGCTTTAATATTATTTCACCCCGGATGGCACCAGACAGCTGATTGAGGGCATCAGGTTTGGGCTCTAACGTTATTTCACCCTGTATGGCACTAGACAGCTGATCGGAGGCATCACGTTTGGGCTCTAATATTATTTCACCCCGGATGGCACTGGACAGCTGAGTGGAGACATCAGGTTCTTTCTTGGATGTTTCTTTTTGGGTTGCGCCAGGCTTGGGCTTTAATATTATTTCACCCCGGATGGCACCAGACAGCTGATTGAGGGCATCAGGTTTGGGCTCTAACGTTATTTCACCCTGTATGGCACTAGACAGCTGATCGGAGGCATCACGTTTGGGCTCTAATATTATTTCACCCCGGATGGCACTGGACAGCTGAGTGGAGGCATCAGGTTTGGGCTTTAATATTATTTCGCTCTGGATGACTCTGGACAGCCGATTGGAGGCATCAGATTCGGGCTCTACATTGATCAATCCTATGTGTTGGCGGTGTGCCTCTTTTAACTTAAAACATACTCGGATCGATTTTTTTAATGATTTTGAAGCTAAAAACTTCACCACTTCTGTACTCCCAAATGCTGCGGCAATAAAAAGTGGGGTTTCGCCTTTCGTATTCTCAGCCTCCAGCAACTCATTCTCATCTTCAATTCCAAAATCTTCCAGGGAGAGCTTCTGATGATGATTGACCAAGGCCTGTACGGCCTCCAGGTTCCCATTGGCCGCAGCCTCATGAAGAGGCGTGTTCCCGTAGCCGTTCGTTTCTAAGTAGCCATACCTCATCATAGGATTACTTTCGGAAATACTTTCGGAAATATCAAGTAAAGATTGAAGCGGTTCTTTTCTTTTGCTGAACGTTGCCAAGTGAAATGCATTGTCCTTGGATGCCGTTATAGGATATGACAGCCTAAGATCATATTTCTTGTAGAAGTCCTTCACAGATTCCCAATCGTTGTTCAAGGCTGCCCGATAAGGCACGTACATCTCTCTTTTACTGTCCGTCTCGCCTTCTCGGTCCATTTGCTTCCAGTAGATGGAATAAAAGAAAAGACAAATGAGGTCCTAGGAAAAAGAATTTTGGTATTACATACTATGCTAATAGAACTTTTTCAAAGTTAAATAAATATGAAGATAATAATATTTTATGTACACTCATTTTTTAATATGTAGTTAAAGTTTTAACAATCAAACTAAAATATGAATTATTTGAAGTACTAGTTTTGATTAAATTGATTTGATCAATTTAACCAGATTTTTAATTTTACATAAAAACCTAAAAAAGTTATTTTTGATTACATGTTATTTACACATTAAATTTTAATATATGCGTAAATTTTATTCCGCACACTACAACACGTATGTTGAAATATAATTACAAATTAATTATGTAACATAACCATTACAATACAAAACAAAACAAAAATCAAATCTACTGCATTAAACAAAACACATGAACAGATTGAACAAAATACAAATCATTCACCATTCAACATTCAGAATTATGTTCCCTGTATTCATCATCAATAAAATCTCTAAAACTTTTTATGATTCAGGTTAAATCATTCAGCGCGCACGAAGAACAGACAAAACACACTCTGTTTACATAAGTAGAATAAGGTTAAACAATAACAAAAACATATTGCAACAGATAGATAGTGTGAAGTTATTAAACAGAACAGACAACCATAAAATCAGAGTTGATAAAGTCTGAGTGTTTTGTTGCAATATGTAACAAAAACACTCACGGTTGATAAGCAAAATAACAATAATATTCCATCATATTTTAACATAGTGAAACGATATATTTATTCATAACAAAAACAAAAACATAGCTAAGCTACCTTGGGTTTACTGCAGAAAGTCGAAAGGCGACTTGGAGTGTTTAGTTTGGCAGCAACGTCGGCAACGCAGAAAGGCTGGCACAATGGTATATATCGATATATTTATCAAAATAAAATAAGTAATACATTAACAATTTGCAAATACAAATACCTCAAAATGTAAAGCTTTGTGATCTCACTTGAATGCTTCTACAGCTGAAGTTCTTCCCAAGTTAGAGAAAGACTTTAATCAAACTTATAATTAAGAGAGTAATGACTATGTTTTATTTTTTCTACAATCTAAATAGGCTATATGTTGTGTGCTTTAATATATAGGGACTAGTTTTATCCTTATAAATGAAGATGAATAGGTATCGTTACTTTGCTTAAATAATTGATAAAGCTCATTCGTACTCATGATAAGAATATAATAAAGATAAAGTTTATTTTCATTTTACTAGGATAAAAGTATAACAAAGATAAAAATAGGGTTAGATTCGAGCCGAACCGAGCTTGAGCTTGCTTGAGCTCGAGCTCGGCTCTATTCATATATAATTGGCTCAAGTTCGGGCTCAAGCTCGGCTAAGGCCAACTCATTTCAAGCTCGACCGAGCTGAGCTCAAGCTTGGCTCATTTTTCGTTATCAAAACAACATCGTTTTAATATATATTGGTCAAAACGATATGGTTTTGTATCAAAAATTTTAATTTAAAAATCTAACAAGTAGCTCGAGCTCGAGCTCGATCGAACTCGACTAAGGCCGGCTCGTTTCGAGCTCGAACTGGCTCAATTTGAATCCAATCATAGATAAAAGATAATTGATAACTTATGATAGAATGAAATAGAAATAAATACATATTCATATCACTATAGTAATAAATAATTGATAAAGCTTATTCATACTAATGGTAAGAATATAATAAAGATAAAGTTTATTCTCATTTTACTAGGATAAAAGTATAACAAAGATAAAAGATAATTAATAACTTATGATAGAATGAAATAGAAATAAATATATATTCATATCACTACAATAAATATTTAATTTAAAGACAAAATATTTAAGAATAATTTTTTTCGTCTCAAAATACTACTTTTAGAGACGAAATTAAAGTTTTGTCCTAAAATGTTATTTTGAGGGATGAAATTAAAATTTTGTCCTAAAATAATTATTTTAGGAGATAAAATTTTAATTTTATCTTCTAAAACTTATGATTCATTTCTAGAGACTATTTTATTTTCTTTCCAAAATGATAATTTTAGAGACGAAATTTTAATTTCATCCCTGAAAATTACTTTTAAAGACAAAATTTTAATTTCATCTTGAATGTTCCTATCAAGCTAATATCAGCTCTACGGTTAAAGACTGTATAGAACTTCATCATTCAAACGCCAAAGCTTAATACAATTTTAACTATAGTATTCTATTATCTTTTATTCTCTTTCTTGTTTTAATTTTTTAATTTATTTGCTTTATGAGTTTTGTTATGCTGCCGATCCTATCGCTTTGGATCTTTATGGTAAAAATGTTAGACCGGTTGCGCCTTTTGGAAGCATAAGTAGAAAAACCTATATTGATTTAACACTTATACACTGTCGTTTGCTTGATGAGCTCCTTTTCAAGGTATTGCATTACAAGAATTCATTTAGTCAGTTTCAATTATACAGATGGATGGATAAGTAGTGATACTTCATAGTCTTTATTAATTAATATTCATGTATGTGTTTAAGTAATATATTTGTCTTGTTAATTTCCAGTTATTTTAAGATGATAAATAGGAATAATATATATTAATTTGCTGGTCTTTACATGGATGAGTCCGTGTGACATGGGGAAGGACATCTTGTGTCTGTCGAAAATGGAGATACACAATTTGTAACCCTGTGTTTTGGCGTAATGCGTGCTTAAAGGCCTGGTAGGTTAACTTGTTAGTGTTTTGATTATGAGTTATTATAATCAAAATAGGATGGTTCATGGAGGAAAATGTGGCTTTTAAGACCAGGGTTCCGCACTTATGGTAAAATCTTCTTAGTTTATTTGTTATTAAACTATAAGTCGTGTCTTGCAATTAACCTTTATTAAGTTACATATGTTGATTCACATAGTATGACTATCAATTCTGTATTAATGGCCTCATAATGTTCTTTTTTAAAAAAAAAAATTCGTTTGTAATTTCTTTCATTAATAAGTGTTGCTTGCGTTAAAACCAAAAATTGTCTTATGAAATGAAAGCTTTAAGCATTGAGAGAAAAGTAAGATATATCAAATTGTTATGAACAATTTTGTTCTACGTTGAACCTATTTTCTACTTCCATTTGTTTGGCTGATGTGCTATTTGGTAAATAGCTTTAACTTTAAGCTTTAAAAACTATAGAATATCACCTTTTTTTTTTTTTTAGTCTATATCTTGAACTAGATTCATTTTGCCTATCATGAATTGTTGGACTTTGATAATTTATATAACTATTATTTTTTATAAAATATGGAAAATTTTCTCTTAAATTTACCCAACAAACAAAAATGAAATTTTTTGTTTCTAATTCACTATTCAATCCAAGACAAAAACAAAAAAATCCAAATTCATTAAATGATTAAAGATGAAAAAATGCCCTTAACTTATTATGCAGTTAAAGACGAAAAAATTTGTCTCTCATTTATTTCACGATCAAGGACAAAAAATTTTATTCTTTCTTTATTGCACAATTAAGAACAAAAAAATTGTCTCCAATTTATTAGATAATTGGTTATTAAAGATGAATTTTTTTCATGCGCATTACCAAATGCTAATGCACATTTTTTAACAATTTAATCTTTTGCCCCAAATGACTTTTTAGGACAAATTTTTGACTTTTTGGGATGAAATTTTTCGTCCGTAAATTAAATATTTATTGTAGTATTTATTTCTAATTCAAAATTACACAATCATATGATAATATACATCAAATATATATTTATTTATGTACTCAAAATAAATACATATAATATTATTATTGTTATTATTATTATTATTATTATTATATGACAATACTTGTAGGAATTAAATCATCACATTTTGTCAAATTGAAGGGACAAAACTTTGTTCTTTTAATTGAAAAAAGTTAAACTTTTAAAATTTTCTATTAAAATGACCAAACTATTAAATTTTTTCAATGAAAAAGCAAAACTTTTACAAGTACCAAACAGACATGGCAATAGACCAAGCCCGGCCCTAGACCCATATAGTAATGGGCCTTTGGGCTGGGTCAGCACATACATTTTTAAGGCCCAAAGCCTAGCTATACATAGGGCTGGGTCGGCCCATTTAAATATTTTTTTTAAAATTTAATTAAAATGTTTAAATACAAATTACTTTTTAATTCTTAAAACCAAGGACAGTATTTCGAATATTTCATTTAAAATCTCTCACTTGTGACTTAGGAATACTACGGTTATATAATAAAAAATATTATAAGTTTATCATATAGTACAAATAAATTAATTTATATCTTGCATAAATTACCAATATAAATAAAATATATATACTATATCATTTATCTATTCATCTTCAACATTCAAATTTCTAAATTCTTTTGACATTGGATCCGTTTGTAATATTTTGTAATGATAAAATTGAAATGAAAATGAAATTATAAACCCAAAGAATTATTATTTGTGAATTCAAATAGTTTTCGAAAGAGAGTTAATGAGAAAATATGAAATTGAGAATATAATAAAAGAATTGAGTTTGAGATAAATTGAAATTGAAGAAGAGTTGGATTGGTTTATATATACAAAAATAAATAAATAAAAAGCTCTTATGCCATTTGCTCTGTTTTTTTTATTTTTTAAATAGTAACGGGTCGGCCAACCCATGGGCTAGACTCAGTTTGCTACAGTATTAGGTTAAACTTTAAATTTGTGTTTCAAATTGAGCTTTCATTTGGTTCAACCCAATTGATATATCTAATACCAAACTAATCATTTTACTTTTAAAACAAAACAATACAAATAATATTAATCGTGTTTGTTCAATATCTTCAATAAAAAAATAATGAAAGTTTAGTTTATT